>NC_057799.1:555633814-555684964 GCF_018294505.1 Triticum aestivum | reverse complement strand
GACGCGGCGGCGGCGGGGATTAGTCCGGCGCCGGGCGGACGTGTCCGGCGCGCGGAGGGGAGCGGTGGCTAGGGTTTGGACCCGGAATTTGGACGGGAAGGGTGTTTATATAGGCATAGGGAGCTAGGAGACTCCAAATGGAGTGAGGTTTTCGCCCACACGATCGTGATCGAACGACCGAGAGCATGGAGGTGACTTAGATGGGTTATTGGGCTGTTAGGAGGGGGGTTTTGCTGCAACACACAAAATGACTTTGCGGTTACCCGGTTAACGTTGGAGCATCAAACGACCTCCAAATGGAACGAAACTTGACAGGTGGTCTACCGGTGGTGTACCAAGGCCACTTGGCAAACCTCGGTCCATTCCGAGAAGGTTTAACACCCACTCACGAAAAGAGACAAGAGGGACGCGCCGGTGCGCGTGGGAGTGCCGGATTGCAAAACAGACAGCGGGGAAAATGCTCGGGCGCATGAGACGAACACGTATGCAAATGCGATGCACATGATGACATGATATGAGATGCATGACATGAACAAAATGCAAAACGAGAGACAAAACCCAACCACGGAGAGAATATCATAACACATAGCCGAAAAAGGCAAGAGTTGGAGTTACAAATATCGAAAGATACATCCGGGGTGTTACACCAGCAGTACTGCTAGCTACAGTAGTTACTCCAGCAGAGGCCTCCTTTGGTTCATAGGATAGGAATTTTATAGGAATATGAAAATCATAGGAAGTGAGATGACATGCATCCCAATTCCTATAGAGAAAGAGATGCCATTTTATGCATAGGATAGGAATTTTTCCATTGAGTCTAGGCTAATGTACTGGTAATTTGCTCTAAAAACTACAGTAGTAACTAGTACTGGTACATGCTCATAATTAATTAAACAAATGCACGGGTGACATAGACACACACACTAACTACTAGTACTACTACTTCTCACATGCTGGCCAAACGCCGTTGTTCTCCGTCCCGGCTTTGTCGGCGACACCCCACCATGCTTGGATCTCCGCCGACCTCTTCGCAGCAGCGCGCGCGTCCTCTTCTTTCTTGCGGCGGCGGGCTTCTCTTTTCTTGAGTGCTTTCTGACTTTTCCGCTCCCTTTGTGCGGCTTTGGCTGCCTCTTGCTCTACCGCCCATTCGGCCTTGGCAGCTTCAAATTTCTCCCACTTAGGTGTGAGGTCGCGAGCGGCGATGAACTCGGCGCGGCGGGATGCCATCGCTTCCCTACCATTTTGTGTGCGGTCGTGGGCGGCGAGGAACTCGGCGCGACGGGATGCCATCGCTTCCTTACCGGTTAGTGTGCGGCGCGGTGGCATGAACGACGCTTGGTGACAGCTCTGGGGTGGAGTGGTCGGACAACCGCATAGTGCATTGGTTTGTCAAGAGCTCAAGGAGAGAAGACGAAGGAAATTTGGATTCCCCTTCAATCCTGGTCATTTATTACCAAGTAAAATGCAATGGCGGTCATCGAACTTGTCTTGATAGCTCACTTTGATCATTGTATACGAGATATGGTGATTATACGGTCACTGGCTCAGCGTATAGCTCTGTATTTGTCTGGTTGACCAGTCAAATAGTCCGCATGCGCCTCATCAGCTTGTGTTCTTTATCTATCTATCTAAGCGGGCCTACCTGTCAATGGAGAAAGAAAAAAAACCAAAATTATGCGTATGTGAGGAATCAAACCACGGACTCATCGCTGCAACGCACACTCATCAGCCAAATAAAAATGAAATACTTTACGTTAAATGCACAGACGGATTTTTTATATTATACGTGATGCACACATTAGCGCACACCGTCCATAGAGGCAAGTAGCATGTACGCGTGCAGACACTCACGCTCACGCTGTCAAACCATGCTAATGCATGCACGTCGCCCTCTCAATCAAAGTCCTGCTCATAGCGCAACGCAAACGGCGAGCCCGTGACCTACGCGCCCCGGCGGTGCCTGACATTACTATTTAGACATTTGCTGGTGGCCTCCGCGAACACCGAGCATGTATTCACCTGGCTCAACACCAACGGTCATACTCGTGACTCGGTGCCTTGCTCATGTATATCGTCCATCACAACGACAATCTATAAAACAACCTAGCTAGAGAGGGTACTATGGTACGGAGTATGTACTATCGTGAGCGACCAATCATAGTGCCACTGCACACGAGTGTGTGTCTGATCGATTCGTCCATTATTCCTAAGTTATGCATGGTTGTGTGGTATCTAATGGTGGTCGTCGAAGGCTAGCTGGCAACAAGAGTGGTTGCATGGACGCCTGGTTGTCAATACGTGCCGCATACGCTTCAAAGGCTCGTCATCCATGAGTTCACATTTTACCACCACGCCAGTGTCTGACCGCCCTGGCCTACCGAAACCCCTTCCATTGCTAGCGCGCGCTTCCCGCCTGAAACGGTCACCGTCTCTCCAGAACGTCAATGCCGCATTCACCGGACTTAACTGCAGGTGCAGTTGGTGTGTCACTGACATGCGGGCCAGATGCCCATTGGGCCCACATGTCAGTGACCCAATGCACCTGCAGTTAAGTCACTAAAGCAACGTCCGCGTTCATGCCCGACGCGACCTCTCACTGGCGCTGGCATTGCAGCAGCGCGACGGTCGAGAGAGCGCCACCCGCGTGGCATCCCGGTGCAAGTGACTACTCCACGTTAGACTAGTCATAGTGGGAGTAACTTAGCTAGTAACATAGCGCACTCCAAGAAAATTTTGCTTATGTGGCATGTAGTTAATGAGAAGTGGTAACATAATATGTTACTGTAACATAGCGCTTCCCAATACAAGATGAGTCTACAAGCTAATAAATGAAGTCCTTAATGCCACTACTACTATGTTATTTTGCACTATAAAGGTAGTAACTTAGACTGGTGTCATATGCATGACACTAGTATAAGTTACTCCCCACTATGACCAGCCTTAACGACACCACGGCCATCCTTCCGTCCGCGCCGCCCACATTAATGACACGCGGCTGCCGATGAACCTACTCCGGTGCCAGCAGTCCATCCATCTGCCACGGCTCATTGCCATTCACCCGCTATATTAACTTGAGCCCCAACTCCCAGCCATAGCCAAAGACCCACACTCATTCTCCTCTGGTCCCTTCTGTCGGCACCACTCCAACCATGGCCTCCTGGCGCTCCAAAGCTCTCTTGGACGTACTGTCGCAGGAGCAGACGAAGAACATCGGCGGCTCCGCTCCGGGCGCGCTCCAAAGCTCTCTTGGACGCTGTCGTAGGAGCAGACGAAGGAGATCGCTGGCTCCCCCCCGGCCGCCCTCCGCCTCCACGACCATGAAGCCGGCGCGCGTGCGCGGGCGCAGCCGGCAGCGAGGAAGAGTAGTACACGGTAGGTCGCCATCGCTCTGGTCCAAGGAAGGCCACCGCTCCTCCACTCAGTCGATGCCAAGCTTGGTGGGATAAACATCGGCGGCCGATTAGCCACTTGACGGCGACGTGGAGGCGGAAATCTTCAAAACCTTGTGCTCTGGAGGAGGAGGTTATTGAGGCGGATGAGGAGGAAGCAAAGGCAATGGCCGGCTTTCTCGGGTTCATGGCCGGACATGGTGGTCGGGCGCTGGCGATCATTTAGATTAGGTTTAAAGTAGGTTTTAGTACGGTTTATGCGAAATATGTAATGAATTTCATCCAGTTTATAGCAAAAGTTTTTTAAATGTAATGAATTTCATCCGGTTAATTTGAAATTTGCTTTGTTTGCACGAATTTTGTCCGGTTAGTTCATATAGTTGTCGAAAGGTATGCAAGCAGCATTGGATGGCATCCATCAGTGTCCTCGGACAGATGCCGGTGTAAATTTCTGGGCCAGCACTGGAGATGCCCTAACTATCATGCTATAATCACTAACAGTGCTCCATTATTTCGCAGGGAACAGTTATCCCTCAATCAAAATCAGATCC
The DNA here is from genome assembly GCF_018294505.1 of Triticum aestivum. NCBI lineage: Eukaryota > Viridiplantae > Streptophyta > Magnoliopsida > Poales > Poaceae > Triticum > Triticum aestivum. The sequence continues at coordinate 555,681,024 of NC_057799.1, read as the reverse complement.
GCAGTGTTTCGCACTCCCACGTAAGAGTGTAGACTCTTGCTTACATAAAAATGGAGCAAGTGGACGGCACTGTAGCACGTCATATCACTCAAACTAGCCCGCCTAACGCGCGGGAAAGCACCACCCTCGTCATTTTGTTCTGGATTTCTATCGATCGATCGCACGAAAATGTCACGCTTTGCAAGTTCAAAAGGAAAAGGCGGCACACTTATGACTCGTGCGCGTCGCGATCGCGTCGCACCCCCGACAGTCTGGCTCGCACGCTGCTCACCAGAGGGGACACGCGTTGTCTTGCATTTTCACTGACATGTGGGGGACTGACCGTCGATAGCCGAAATCTAATCGCTCGGCGGGCGTCAGCTGAGAAGAGAGAGACGGGGGAGGGAGAAGAGATCGCCCACCCGCTGCGCACGGACTCCAAGAAATATATGGTGATAATGTGAGGTGGGCCATGTGGGAGTCCGGACCGCTTCCAAGCCCGCTTCTGACCTCCCTGGCCCACCAGAAACCCCCACCTCCCCGCGCGCTCCCCCCTCAAATGCCAGCTGCCCGCATTTATAGCAAGTAGTACTAGTAAAATACTGGGCTATAAGCCTGCTTATGTGGAGGAGAGAGAGGCATTGACAAAGTGAAGGAGTGGGCTCTGTAAGAGCCCGTCTCTCCACGTGCTCCTAGGTATAAAAAACTAATTCTAAAAAAAGAGGCATAAAAAACAATTGTGTCTAAAAAAGAAAGGTAAAAAACATTTGAGAGGAAATAGTAGAGAGAAAGTGAGAAAAAGATGAAACCTTATAGTCAACACTATGGTAGTATTACATGAGGAAGGAGGGAGTGGTGCACATGCCAAGTTCACTGGGCTGCCGTGTTTCACACTCCTCCGTCGTAACAGTGGAGACAATAGCTCTCATAAAAAATAAACAATGAATACTCATTGCTCGTCCTCTATATCGGAAAGAATGCTTTCATTCGTCGACATGTGGGACGTCAACCATCCTGGTCCACCTGCCATGCACAAAATTATCCTGGTCCACCCCGGTCGTAGCGCAGGCCCAACCTTTCCCACTGTAAGTTGGTTGAACGAAGGAACCATCATGACTTCATTGAATTCCGCTTTTTCAAGAAAACTTACTATACCCGCAATACTGCTACCACACGCGAAGACTGGACAACACTGTACCACGTCATATCACTGAAACCCACAAGGCAAAACTAGCCCACCTAGGATTTGTACTCCCTCCGTTTCAAAGTTAGTAGTACAAAGTTGAGTCATCTATTTTGGAACGGAGGGAGTACGTCTTTGTACTGCTATGATTTTGTGTTGTACGTCTCTGTACTTTTGCTACGATTTTCCTACCCTATGAACCAAATGAGGCCTGAATGTATCTATGTCGACTATTGTCTGATCGATCGCTAAGCCTAATTAGGAGCTTGGGCTATTGGCCGATCGATGATGGATCAGTATAAGTGTACCACGAGCTCATCAGCCCTAACGTTTCTCTTCAGTGAGTGTTTTTCAAGTACTATAGCTCACACAGTAGCTAGCCTACTAACACCAAGAATCATCAAACAAGCCCTGCTGATATGATAAATAGTTCAAACGTACATCTAAGCATGCCATATATTACATCAAAAGCTGGTGAGGATACATCTGTTTCCACAACTCGGAGAGGGTTCGCATGATTCACTATCAAACAAAAGTAGCAAGTACCGCCCACACAAGACAGTGCACTAGCCCTAAGATGGTTTCATAACACACATTGTTCTGGTAATTAAACACAATGCAAACTACCCTGAAGGATTAGCGTGACCAACTATTTCTTGTCATCAATCTCTCGGGCAATGACCACAGCACGGACAACGGCATGGGAATCGATCTCTGGGGCAATGTCCATAGGACGGAACGCGACATCGGAATCGATCTCTGGGGCTATGTCCACAGGATGGACAGCGGCATCAGAATCGATCTCCGGGGCGATGTCAACAGGACGGACCACAACATCGAAAACGATCTCTGGGGCGTTGTCCACAGGACGGGCTGCGACATCAGAATCATCAAGAACGTCCACCGGCACCTGCACAACCCTAACATATTAGCAAGCACATTGCAAATAATCAAAAACCACAACTATGATAAGCCATTGTTTTTACCTTGTGCAGCTCACCGGGGGATCCCATCCCTTCGGGGGCCATCTTCTCGTCCTCGATGGGGGCCATCACCTTGCCAGGGGAATACTGCTTCTCAACGGCGACTATCTCCTCAAACTCGGCCTTGAGCCTCGCATAGGTGGCCATTAGAGTTTCTGGGGTAGGCACGGTGGGGCCCTTGTTCTTCCAACTTTCTTTGAGGAGTTCGTCAGCCAACGTCGTCAACTCTTTGGCCAGTGCTTGTTTCTTGGAGTTCTTCATCTCCATGGGTTGGCCCGCCAACATGGTCAACTCGTTGGTTGGTGCTAGCTTCCTGGAGATCACTGTCTCCAGTGGGTTGTCCACCGGCAACTCTTTGCCTAGTGCTCCAGGATCCATCAATGAACTGACAAACAAACAGCAATCGAAAGGAAACCACAATCGCAATGAAGATGGGAAAAGAATAGGCTGTGAGGTCGCGACCAAGGCGGAGAGGAAAACGTACATATTTATTTACGGTGTAGATTCACTCATTTTGCTTCATATGTATGTACTACTCATTTAGGGTGTAGTCTAGTCACTTGTTGAAATCTCTAGAAAGGCAAATACTCCTTTCCGGTTTACAGGGCTATACTAGCAAGTAGTACTACAATAGTGGGCTCAAATAGCAATTTTGTCTCAGGCTGGTCGTAATGGTAGTATCATAGCTAGTATCATGCATGCCAACTAGGCAATTTTGATGAGGTTTCACAGAATTAAATGAAGAAAGATAGGGTTGAGTATCATATCATGATACCGTATCATAATAAATGCTAGGCTACTATGTGTCATGCATGGCAATAAATAAAGTACAACATGATACTAATACATGATACTATGTCGGAGGTAGTATTATACACTAGTATCATATGCATGATACTAGTATATGATACTCTCCATTACAACCAGCCTCATGCAAGAGCCTGGCTATATGCGTGCTCCAAGGCACCACACCAGTTCCACCCCTACACAAAGACTTCCACGCGATTGTTCGCAACTGCCACGTTTGGATTGCGCTTGGCTCTTCGCCTCTTCGAGAAGACGAATAATGATGTTACTACTATTTCTACAGTATCGAATCCACTGCTGCATGTCCGTCCACCGCGTGCGGGAGGGATAGCTTGTTGTAGTATAAGCAAAAGCCTGTCCTTGTCTGCGAGCCACCGTGCGCATGGGCGAGGGAGAAGGCGTGTAGTACTCCCTCCTTTCCGGTTTATAGGGCTTATCTCAAAATTTAGTTTTCCCATTTTATAAGGCTCAATTTGGTTGTTCCCCATCACATGTCCAGATTCCAAGGTGCATTAAATCATTGCATGCAAGTATTAAGAGAAAATTGACCAATGCATGTACTTTATGCATGCATGCATGCATTGCAATTAATGCATTGGTAAACATAATTTTTTAAGAAAAAAAGAGCATTAATTGGGTGCTTTTGCAAACTACAAAAAGTATTCCACCACTCACCATCTACCTTGGTTGGTGAGATTTTTGAATTGATCCCTATAAACCGGAAAGGAGGGAGTAGTAAAATCAAGCTTCTCCTCGTTGTATCATTTGATGCGACACATCATAGCACTGGCCCCACATGGTTGCCTCTAAACTTGGCTGAAAGACCCGCAATGTAGAATATATTTGCTGCAACCTCTAACATTTACCCCACCACAAATTAAAATATAATTCCTGTCTTGACCAGATGAGTGTGCAACCTACAATCACCAGGATGACAGGTAGGGACAGAAGATTATTTTAATAAAAAAAACTTTGGGACGGCCTCATAGCATGGAGCCGACCCCAACGATTTTAAGCTTACAGGCATGGTACACGCTATCCTAGACTACACTACACATGAAACTGCCACACGAGCGTCCGGGCTGCGCTTGGCTCTTCGCCTCTTCGGGAAGTCGAACAATGATGGAGTACTACTGTAGTGGAGGAGTACTACAATATGCTTCTGGCCATCTGACACCGAATGAACTGCTGCATGTCCACCGTGTGCGGGAGGGAGAGCATGTAGCGAAAGCTTCTCCTAGTCCTGCCAGCCACCACAGTCATGGGCAAGGGAGGGACTCAACTTCATTGACTTACTGCTCCTGCCTTTGCGTGTATGACAGGTGGGCCCAACAAGTGGGTGGCCAACCTGTCATGCAGCCAAAGGCAGGTGCAGTTAAGGCACCGGAGCTCAGTCCGCGAGGGAGAGGGCGTTCTAGTAATCAAACTTCTCGTTGTTGTACGAGTTGCACGACACATCAAAGCACTGCACTCGATATATTTCAATAGTTTGCATTTACTGATGCATTAATTACAACGCATGCATGCATGCCGTGACTTTCCTTTTGATACTTGCATGTGTTAATTTAATGCACCTTGCCAAATTTTGACTATAAATTTAACTACCTAAATGTTCATGCATGTCACAAAAAATTACATCATTGAAAACTATGTTCAAATACGAATCAAACGATATATTTTTTGTTAACATGCACTAACATTTCGTCTGTTAAATATTTGGTCAAAATTTAGCACCAATTACAAAGGGGCCCAATAAATATTGTACTCTCACATTTTGTTTTGAGGATACTCCCACATAGAAAATATATATAATAATGCATGTTGGGGCAGCCCACGTTTCCGGTAATTTTAGCCGTGGGCTTCTTCGCAAATTGTATGAGGGGTGGTTGTTCATTTAATGGAGGGTCTTGTACGAGACTTGAACGATACAAAGTGCGACCTGGCACACCGTAAAACCACTTGGAATAAGCGGGTAGCTATCTCAAAAAACAATCAACAACTCAAACAAAAAAAGGCGACCTGGCACGTACACAATTTTAAACGATTGTTTTGATGGAGTGAAAAAGAAAACTACCCCACTACGTATATATAGGCCAGAGCCTCCGCGCTTGCTTGCTAGGGTTGCTCTATTCACACACTCTCACCATCTCCAGATCTAAACAAGATAGCGGTGGTAACACTGTCTTTCTCCCTTCACAAAACACTATCTTTCTATCCTCACCGCTGGTTACAGATCCGGACGTATCCCCCTCCGCCGGTGAAGGGGAGGAGGGGCAGTGTTTAGGACGTCGTCGACAGCAAGGGAGGAGACCCACTACTGGCTGCACCGTTATCTCTGGCCAAGCGCCAGCGTGGGAGGTCCTCGATCCCTTCATCATTGCCCTAGTGTGGGCGGATCCGGCCTCCCGCCACCCACCTATCCACATCCCGACGACCTTCAGGTATATCTTCCTTCGAAACCGCCCTAGCTCTACTTCCGCAGGGCGCTACGTCGCTGCATGTGCATCATTTTCTACCTCTCAGCCCCTCTCGATCGGATGGTCCAACATCACCTTTTTTTCTTCTATTGTTAGAGGTAAAGCTACTTCATGGAGTCGAATCTTGTACTTGGTTCAAACAAGAAATAAAGTGGGGGTGGGGGAATTTAGTATGTACATCAGACTTGGTACAAACAGGAAGGAAGGGGGTGAAAGTAGTACAGACTGGTCATCCAACCGGTCTCTTGGTCGAAAAGGGAAATATAGGGGAAACGCTGTACACAGTGGTATGACCAGGACTAGATTTGCTATCCACACATAGGAGTAGGTGTCTAGAGTGAACAAATATGGGACCAACCCAGATATGTTTCTTGGATGTCTGTTTCTCTGGGCAACAAACTCTGAATCACCACTTTATACCCCGGTTTAGGTACATGGTGCTGGACTGCTGGTGCACCCACTGTCCCATGCCCTTATACCAAAGATTTAGCTATTCTTAATCTAATGCCCCTGGTAAAATGAAGCCATGCCACTGTTATAAACCATGACAAGTTTAGCCAAATGTTTTTGCCTGTAATTGTTTGAGACTCTGACTATTTCCTCTATAGCTTTTTGTGCAAACAGGGATATCCATTTCACCTGGTTGCTGTTGTGACCTTTTGGTGCACTGCACAAAGCACTTCTTAAAAGAAGTGACTTTTGTGCTGTTTAACTGGAATGTCAGAATGGAACAGTTGGTTCATTTTGGTGGAACTGCACAAAGGGAGATCTGTGTTCCAATCCTCATCGTCCATATTGGTACCATAACCTTCCTTTAGGTAAGAATGATATTTAATGCATGTGTTCATCTCTATTTTGCGACTGCCATGAGAAAATAATGCTATTGTTTACTAGTACACTTGTACTCCCTCACTAACAAAACCAATTCTAAAATAGAGGGCCAATCATGTACTTGGTTTCACCAACTGGTGAGGAGAAAGAGAAACAGAGCATGAAGAGGAAGAAGAAGAAGAATAAACAGTGACAAGGTGATCTTGCTGAAGCCCGAGGCCTGAGTCGAGGCCATTCAAGGGCTCCGGCAACATCTACCTTACATGTGAGACGATCCTCCAGGGAGCCCTTCCACTTCTGCTGTCTCTCCTGCAAGGTCACTTAATTAATTAGGAGTACTTAAGTAGCACTAATTTATTTCTTCCTAATTTTCCTGTCGGAGTTAAACAAATCTTTAGTAGCACCCTATGTGAATCATGTACGTGTGTATGTGTGTCTGTGGAGGTGAATCATGTGGTGGAGCAGGGAGGGAATCTTGGTAGTGTCATGACATAATAGTGCTATTGTTTTGCATGTCAATTTATTGCCATTGGTTCAATGAGGCAATGTTTTGCGTATTATCCATCATGAATTTGATGCTACTGTTAGAGTAATATGCTAATGTCTTTCTATCCTTTCTCACTAAGCTAATGAAGGTTTCACCTTGTTCCTAGTTGTGCAAACAGGGATCATGTTGTGCCAATCATACACAAGACAATACAATGAACTGTATCCCAGCCAGTGCTTTAACTCTGCTGGAAGTTCTTGATAATCTTTTGATATAATCTCAGCACTGGTAAACAAGAGTGATTTCAACCACACATTTCAAGTGCACAAAATATATACTATTGAGTGATTCCAGTGAGTGCTTTATCATCTCTTCTGGGACTACATGAATAAGCTTTTTTGCTCAGGTTGGTACCAGCCTAAGGCTTTCATCCATATTAGTTTGCTGTCATCTCTATTTGTATCGTGCTACTGTCACGAGAAACTCCTTTATCTTTGCACGTTAAAGTTTTGCAACCTATGATACATGGCAATGCTTTGAGTGTTGAGCTAATTGGCACTGATTAAATAAAGTAATACCTCTCTTTAAGCAAGACTACTATGTTGCTAACTTTACCCATTAAGATAATGAGGGTCCTTTCTTGTCAGTCGCTAATATGGGCTTGCTTCCTTCCTTTGTTGTCAGTCGCTTCGCTTATCTCGGCTTCCAGTCAAAGGAAATAGTAATTGATATGCTACCTCACACAGGTTGGTACTGGTCTTTATCCTGATTATTGTGCTTGTCATATGTATTGGTAATTTGGTATTGTGCTACTGTTTGCCGATTTCATAAAGGACTAACTTGGAGCCTGAACTCGCATGCAAATCATTACATTGGGTGATTTCAGTAGAACTGCAGCAAAAAGATCAGATGGACAGATACTTATGTTGTGGCTATGTACTCCAAAGTTCACTCAGACAAGCATCGATGTTGACAAGAAGAAGTGCCTATATTCATTCAAGTATCAACCAGCATCAACCAGTTGTCAAACCCCAAGTATTAGGAGAGTGAACACCAAAAATATTGCTTGGCGCATAGCCCAGAAAAATGCAGTCCAGTCTTTGGTCCCAACTTGTGCCTTTTGGTTATCGGTACATATGGTAGCGAACTGTATGGCATGGAGTCTAAAGATTCCAAACAAGTTGGTTGACGCGTATATTCATCTGGCACTTAATCAGTCTGCACGCCAGGGATGCTCCATTTCAGTTGAACTGCACAAAAAATTTGGGTGGTTCATTTTCTCAACCGCCTCCTTCTTGTCTGCAATGTAGTGGCGAGCTACATGACCAAGATGAGCCAGTAAACTAGTTGGATGAAAGTAGTGGCCAAGTTGCTCAAACCTCCCTCGGCACGAGGCCACTAATTGAGGATAAACCTACAAGCAAAGTTCAGATTGTCTGTGCTGCCTCTTATGTACTCGAAAGTTTACTCGTACAAGCATTAATTTTAGCAAGAAGTACCTCCGACTAAACACCATTTACCAGTGTGTACCCTAGGTAATTGAAGTTTGTCCATGGATGATATTGGCTGTGATCTCAATCATTTGGATGCAAAAACATATTGAACATGTATATATTTGAATCTTTTTGTGAATTATCTATGAATATTGTTGTGTGATCTATCAATCATTTGGATGCATAGACATGCTGAACTTGTATATATATGAATCTTTTGAGTTGTTGATTATGAATGTTGGCTATGAATATGAACGTGTCCTGTGAACCCGAGTTTGATACGAATGTTTACCTTTTCTGTTGTACTTGTGTGTGAACTTGTTAGTATGTCTACTGTGGGATTTGTGATGTGTGGATGTCAACGGCACACCTTCTTCCCGAGAAGAATTGCACCTGCTTTGTTAGGGTAGCAACGGTGCATCAGCTCTTTTTAATATTTTTGCTCTGTCTTTCCCCCTCCCCCGCTCAACCCCTGCCGTAATGTTTTCGGCCTCAAAACAAACATAGTACTATGTTGTTTTGGGGGCTTGATGAAAAATCGAGTGCTGGTTTCTGTAGGTTGGCTCGCCCAGCAAATGGGCTCCTGGTCCACCACGGACTGGGAGGCTAAAAATACAAGTTGTATGGTGCAGAGGCAAGTAAAAAACGCCATCGAGAGCCATCCACTGAAGAAAAAAAATCTCTCCTGGTGTGCTTCTTCAGTCGTGCCGCCGGCCCCCTCTTTAATCCAGTTCGCTCGGGGATGTGGTATCATTTTTTTCAAGAGGGCGAACAAGTATCAGCTAGGCCTAGGTTTTGTTTTTTAACATGCGTAGCCCACGACATACAGAGACAGTGGTTTCAACTTATTTTTTGAGGTCCATACCGGCCTATGGGCCTCCCAGCGTTGGTTTTACTTTTTCTTAAAGATCGGCAACCCAATGTATTGTTTTTAATAAAACGCAGATCTCTATTCTATTTATCTATATATAAGAATAATATTCTGTGTCCAAATTATGTTTTCCATTCTAACCAAATTATATATATTTATATTATTAATATTATCGTATATTTATAGAGACTTATATATACATTATAAAAACATCCCACGTGTTACTAACTTATAAAAGTAAATGTTTAACAGAAGTTGGCAAGGAAAATCCTGGTTGTTTTTGACTCACGGGCAAGGAAAATCCTGGTGATTGTATACAAAAGGTTGCGAAGATTTTAAGGACCAATGTAATAATAGCGCGCTCATTTTTATTTTGAGCAATAACTCGCTAATTTGTTAATTTTATATATAAAAAATGTGTCACTCCGGTTTATTTTTTGATATTAATTGCTCCTTCTAACCTAACATTATATATAGAACGAGCCCAGCTAATTCATGTATTTCAAGAAAGTGCAAATGGGCTGGGATTTCTTAGAAAATATTAAATGGGCCGCATTGACACGAAATTATTTGTTCACCCAGCCCAGGAAATGGATTGTACATTCTAGAAAACATGGGTTAAATATATGCCACATTTTTGCAGGCTGACATGTGGGCCAATAGGTCGAAGCCTACACAGGGCATTGTCAACTTGGTCAACAAATGATTATTACATCCACATCCATTGGATTTATATACAACGGCCGACATGCACCTTCAATCTCTCGCCTTCTTCCTCCAGTGTCGCCGGGACTGCCTGGTCCGGCCTCCGGCGGCTAACGGCTCTGCTTAGCACGCATCAATGCGTGATACGTCTCCAACGTATCTATAATTTTATAATCATTTTATAGTCATTTTATATCCTTTTTTGGTACTAACCTATTGACATAGTGCCAAGTGCCAGTTGCTGCTTTTTCTATGTTTTTTACATCGCAGGAAATCAATATCAAACGGAGTCCAAATGCCACGAAACTCCACGATGATTTTTTATAGGCCAGAAGGAAGGCAATGGGCCCTGGTTGCACCTGGGGGGTGCCCCGAGGGGGCACAACCCACCAGGACGCGCCTGGGCCCAGGCGCGTCCTGGTGGGTTGTGCCCACCTCGGGTGCCCTCCGGACCGCATCTTTGCTCTATAAATACCCCAATATTCCAGAAACCCTAGGGGAGTCGACAAAATATTCATCCAGCCGCCGCAGAGTCCAGAACCACCAGATCCAATCTAGACACCATCACAGGGTTCACCACTTCCATTGGTGCCTCTCCGATGATGCGTGAGTAGTTCTTTGTAGACCTTCGGGTCCGTAGTTAGTAGCTAGATGGCTTCCTCTCTCTCGCTGGATTCTCAATACAATGGTCTCTTGGAGATCCATATGATGTAACTCTTTTTGCGATGTGTTTGTTGGGATCTGATGAACTTCGAGTTTATGATCAGTTATATCTTTTTATATCCATGAAAGTTAGTTGAGTTTCTTTGATGTCTTATATGCTTGATCTCTTATAGCCTCGTATTTCTTCTTTGATATTTGGGTTTTGTTTGGCCAACTTGATCTATTTATCTTGCAAAGGGAAGAGGTGCCCGGTAGTGGGTTCGATCTTACGGTGCTTGATCCCAGGGAGAGAAAAGGAACCGACACGTATGTATCGTTGCTACTAAGGATAAAAAGACGAGATCTATATCTACCGCCATATGGATAAACGGATCTTATCTACATCATGTCATCGTTCTTATTGCATTACTCCGTTTTTCCATGAACTTAATACACTAGATGCATGCTGGATAGCGGTCGATGTGTGGAGTAATAGTAGTAGATGCAGGCAGGAGTTGGTCTACTAATCTTGGACGTGATGCCTATGTAATGATCATTGCCTGGATATCGTCAAAATTATTTGAAGTTCTATCAATTGCCCAACAGTAATTTGTTTACCCACCATTTGGTATTTTTTTCAAGAGAAGCCACTAGTGAAACCTACGGCCCCCGGGTCTTCTTTCTCATATATTTGCCTTGTGATCTACTTTTCTTTTGCATTTTTATTCAGATCTATTAATCCAAAAAATACAAAAATACCTTTCTGCGTTTATCTTTATTTATTTTATTTGGCGTTCAGTCTATCAATCTACTACAATTTACCTCACGTCCGTTTGCCTATCTTGAGGCACCGTACCCCGAAAGGGATTGACAACCCCTTTAACTCGTCGGGTTGCGAGGTGTTGTTGTTTGCGTGCAGGTGTTGTTTACGTTGTGTTGCTTGGTTCTCCTACTGGTTCGAGACCTTTGTTTCATCACTGAGGGAAATACCTACCGTCGCTGTGCTACATCATCCCTCCCTCTCCGGGGAAATACCGACGTAGTTGCAGCAACCATCAAGGAGAATTTCTGGCGCCGTTGCCGAGGAGGATCTTCAACATAACCAGGTTCCTAATCACAAATCTCATCTCCTTGCAATTTACATTATTTTCCTCTCGTTTTCCTCTCCCCCACTTCACAAAAATTTGCTGTTTTATTCGCCACTTTTTTTCGTTCGCTGTTTTCTTGCCGGATCTGTTTTTGAGTGCAATCTTGTTGTGTAGTCATCATGACTCAAGAGAACACCAAGTTATGTGATTTCTCAAATACCAACAACAATGATTTTATTGGCACTCTGCTTGCTCCTCCCACCACTAGTGCGGAGACTTGTGATATTAATACTGCTTTGCTGAATCTTGTTATGAAAGACCAATTTTCTGGAACTCCTAATGAGGATGTCGCGTCCCATCTTAATACCTTTGTGGAATTATGCAATATGCAAAAGGAAAAAGATGTGGACAATGATGTGGTCAAAATGAAATTATTTCCGTTTTCTTTGCATGATTCTGCAAAAATTTGGTTCTCTTCTTTGCCTCGCAATAGTATCGATTCTTGGAATAAGTGCAAAGATGCTTTTATCACTAAGTATTTTCCGCCCACAAAAATTGTTTCCCTTAGAACCCATATCATGAATTTCAAGCAACTTGAACATGAGCATGTTGCACAATCTTGGGAAAGGATGAAAATGATGCTAAGGAAATGCCCAACTCATGGGTTGAATCTTTGGATGATCATACAAAAATTTTATGCGGGGTTGAATTTTGTTTCTCGTAATCTTTTAGATTCCACCGCGGGTGGTACTTTTATGGAAATTACTTTGGGTAAAGCCACCAAATTGCTTGATAATATCATGGCAAATTATTCACAATGGCATACCGAAAGAGCTCCTACTAGTAAAAAGTTAATTCGGTTGAAGAAACTTCCTCTTTGAGTGATAAAGTTGATGCTGTTATGAAATTGGTTGCTACTAAAAGTGCTCCTATTGATTTTAATTATATGCCTTTGTCTACTTTGATTGAGCAAAATAGTGATGCCATTGATGTGAATTTTATCTCTCGCAATAATTTCAACAACAATGCTTATAGAGGAAATTTTAATCCTAGGCTTTTCCTAGTAATTCCTCTAATAATTATGGTAATTCCTATGGAAATCAATCTTATAATAATAGGAACACCTCTGATCTTGAGAATAATATTAAAGAATTTATCAACACGTAAAAAGTTTTCAACACTTCCATAGAAGAAAAGTTGAATAAGATTGATGATTTGTCTAGAAGTGTTGATAGAATTGCTCATGATGTGGAAAATCTCAAGATGAAAATTTTTGTGCCTAAAGTCAATGAATCAATTAAAACTCTTTATGTTTCTATGGATGAAAGTAAGAAAAGAACTGCTATGCTTAGAGCTAAAAGAGAATTTTTAGAGAAAGCTTTTTCTAGTGATTATTCTTGCAAAAATGATGAAGATCTTAAAATGATTGGTGTTTATTCTATTGATTCCTTGTTTAGTAAAGTTAAGAATGACGAAAAAGGGACTGGAGAAGAGTCAACTTTAGGTAGAAGGTGTCCCAATATTTCAGAGGGTGAAAATCTCGTTGAGAAAATTGATAAAAGTGGGTTTGGAGAGGTCAAAACTTTAGCTAGTGATGCACCCACTATTTTGGATTACAAAGACTTTAATTATGATAGTTGCTCTTTGATTAATTGTATTTCTTTGTTGCAAGCCATGTTGAATTCACCCCATGCCTATGAACAAAATAAAGCTTTTACTAAACATATTGTTGATGCTATGATGAAAGCTTTGGAAGAAAAGTTGGAATTAGAAGTTTCAATTTCTAGAAAATTGCATGATGAGTGGGAACCTACTATCAAAGTCAAGATTAAAAACTATAAGTGTTTTGCCTTGTGTGACTTGGGTGCTAGTGTTTCCACAATTCTGAAATCTTTATGTGATGTGCTTGGTCTTACCAATCTTGAAGAATGTTCCTTGAATTTGCACTTGGCGGATTCTACTATTAAAAAGCCTATAGGAAGAATTAATGATGTTCTTATTCTTGCAAATAGGAACTATGTGCCCATAGATTTTATTGTTCTTGATATCGATTGCAATCCGTCTTGTCCAATTATTCTTGGTAGACCGTTTTTACGCACTATCGGTGCCGTGATTGATATGAAAGAAGGCAATATCAAGTTCCAGTTTCCTTTGAGAAAGGGTATGGAACACTTTCCTAGAACAAAAATTAGGCCACCTTATGAATCAATCATGAGGGCATCCTATGGATCTCGAACCAAAGATGACAAAACTTAGATCCTTGCCTTACGCCTAGCTAAGGGCGTAAAACTATAGCGCTTGTTGGGAGGCAACCCAATGAATAAAATTTCTTTTTGCTTTTTGCTTTCTGTTATTGAGTGTTAGCACAATTATGCTACTGTTATGATTGGGTTTTTTGTGTTTTAATTATTTTTTGTGCCAGGTAAAGCCTTTAGGATCTTCTTGGGTGATAGTTGTTTGATCTTGCTGAAAAAGACAGAAACTTTGTGCTCACGAAAATAATTTTCATAAATTGCAGAAAATAGCTTTTTCCCTGATTCTTTTTGCATAATATTAATATAAAAATTACCCTGGTATTCCTAATTTGGTTGAATTGTTGGAATTACAGAAGTATTCACTAAAGTCAGATTACTACAGACTGTTCTGTTTTGACAGATTCTGTTTTCTTTGTGTTGTGTGCATATTTTGATGGCTCTTGGTTTTCTTTGATGAGTTTTTGCCATAGAAAAGTTGGAATACAGTAGATATAATACAAAAAAAAATATGAGTTGGTATGATACATCACTTATAGTAGTAGTTTGCTTTCTTATACTAACAGATCTCACGAAGGTTTTGTTGAGTTTTGTGTGATTGAAGTTTTCAAGTTTTGGGTTATCTTACGATGGATCAAGGAAGGATGTAAGAGCATAAGCTTGGGGATGCCCCGGCATCCCAAGCTATTATCCAAGAATGAGCAACCAACTAGGCTTGGGGATGCCCCCGAGTGGCATCCCCGCTTTCTTCCAACAACTATCGGTATTTTACTCGAGGCTATATTTTTATTCATCACATGATATGTGTTTTGCTTGAAGCCTCTTGTATGATATGTGTCTTTGCTTGTTTTATTTTGTGTTTTAAGTCATCAATCCTTGCTGGACACACCTATTTGAGAGAGCCAAAATTATATCATGACTTGTTAGAATTTCTCTCTATGCTTCACTTAAATCTTTTATGAGCTAGGACTTGCTCTAGTGCTTCACTTATATGTTTTTGAGAACAATGTGCTTTGTTATTTTTGAAGAAATGCTCTCTGCTTCACTTAGATTTATTTGAGAGTTAGTAAAATTTTGAGGCAATTCTCTCTTGCTTCACTTAAATTATTTTGAGAGAAATAAAATTTGTTATGCTCATGATCTTCACTTATATTTGTTTGAGCTTATAAAAAGCAACTCATGAAAAATAGTCCCAAAGTGATAGATATCCAAGAAGGATAAAGAAAAAATGTCATGAAGATCATTGGACAAAATTAACTTGATTCTTAGTAATAGTTTTGAGATATGATGATGTGATATGTGAGTTATGTTGATGAGTAATCGTTCTCTAGTAAGAATATTAGTGTTAAGGTTTGTGATTCCCTATGCATGCACGGAAGTCAATAATCATGCAACGAAAATTATATCATACTTGTGGTGCATTATTCGGTGTTAATTATGCTTAATGCTTACTTATGATATTATTCGTTTCTTGGTTGGTCGCTTCTCAATCTTTTTGCTAGCCTTCACTTTGCACCAAGTATGATCTCTACTGGTGCATCCAAAATCCTTTAAACCAGTTTTGCCACATGAGTCCACTATATCTACCTATATGTGGTATTCTTTTGCCGTTCTAAGCAAATTTGCATGTGCCATCTCTAATTTTCAAAATAAACTTCTCTTTTGTGTGTTTGTTTCGCTCGCGAAACGGTAACGGGTGGCTAATATTTTCCATGCAGGATGTGTTAATCTCACAATGAGTGTTTATTCACTTTTCATTGCATGAGAGTAAGGCAAAGGTCTTAGCGATGCCCAGTCCCGAAATGCAAAAATGAATTTACTTTATGTTGTCAAATAATAAATTCCTTGGAAAGTGTTGGTATGGAGGGCACCCGTGGATACGGCTAGCCATGGAAAGTGAAAAAATGGTGGAAAAAGGAATAAACTTTATTTTCTGTTTGGGAACTGCCTATGGCATATCTAGCAGGGAAATTGTTCGTAGCTCTATGTCGTTTTCGTTGGTGGGATGGATACACCTCCCAAAATGTTTTTATCTCTATATTTTCCGCTTTGAGCTCCGGAACCTCTACAAATCCCTACTTCCCTCCGTGAAGGGCCTTTCTTTTACTTTATGCAATTTTTATTTTGAATTTGAGTCTCCATCTTGTCTTCTAAAAGCACCAACAAGGAGGCAATATGATCATGCTCAAGTATTGGGTGTAGTTAATATTCGAGTGTGTTTCATGAATGGATCAATGTTTGAGCATGATGGGCTAGGGATAACTTATAACTTATTTTAGCATTGATATTTTGAAAGACATGGTTGCTTGTTTATATGATTGAGTATCTAAATTATTATGTCAAAACTAGACTATTGCTTTGAATCACATAAAAGTCGAAATGTACATGCTATAAAAAAAAGAATATGATATGACTTGATGAACAACACTCCACATCAAAAATTCTGTTTTTATCACTTACCTACTCGAGGACGAGTAGGAGTTAAGCTTGGGGATGCTGATACGTCTCCAATGTATCTATAATTTTTTATTGTTCCACGCTGTTTTATTATCAATCTTGGATGTTTTATCATCATTTTATAGTCATTTTATATATTTTTTGGTACTAACCTATTGACATAGTGCCAAGTGCCAGTTGCTGTTTTCTCTATGTTTTTTACATCGCAGGAAATCAATATCAAACGGAGTCCAAATGCCACGAAACTCCACGATGATTTTTTATGGGCCAGAAGGAAGGAAATGGGCCCTGGTTGCACCTGGGGGTTGCCCCGAGGGGGGCACAACCCACCAGGGCACGCTAGGAGGCCCAGGCGCGCCCTGGTGGGTTGTGCCCACCTCGGGTGCCCCCCGGACCGCATCTTTGCTGTATAAATACCCCAATATTCCAGAAACCCTAGGGGAGTCGACAAAATATTCATCCAGCCGCCGTAGAGTCCAGAACCACCAGATCCAATCTAGACACCATCACGGAGGGGTTCACCACTTCCATTGGTGCCTCTCCGATGATGCGTGAGTAATTCTTTGTAGACCTTCGGGTCCGTAGTTAGTAGCTAGATGGCTTCCTCTCTCTCGCTGGATTCTCAATACAATGGTCTCCTGAAGATCCATATGATGTAACTCTTTTTGCGGTGTGTTTGTTGGGATCTAATGAACTTTGAGTTTATGACCAGTTATATCTTTTTATATGCATGAAAGTTATTTGAGTTTCTTTGATCTCTTATATGCATGATCTCTTATAGCCTCGTATTTCTTCTCCGATATTTGGGTTTTGTTTTGCCAACTTGATCTATTTATCTTGCAATGGGAAGAGGTGCCCGGTAGTGGGTTCGATCTTATGGTGCTTGATCCCAATGACAGAAAGGGAACTGACACATATGTATCGTTGCTACTAAGGATAAAAATACGAGATCTATATCTACCGCCATATAGATAAACGGATCTTGTCTACATCATGTCATCGTTCTTATTGCATTACTCCATTTTTTCATGAACTTAATACACTAGATGCATGCTGGATAGCGGTCGATGTGTGGAGTAATAGTAGTAGATGCAAGCAGGAGTCGGTCTACTAATCTTGGACGTGATGCCGATGTAATGATCATTGCCTGGATATCTTCATAATTATTTGAAGTTCTATCAATTGCCCAACCATAATTTGTTTACCCACCGTTTGCTATTTTTCTCGAGAGAAGCCACTAGTGAAACCTACAGCCCCCGGGTCTTCTTTCTCATATATTTGCCTTGTTATCTACTTTTCCTTTGCGTTTTTATTCAGATCTTGTTGAGGATATAGACCTTAGAGTCACCCGCCAGGAGGGGCCGGGTTACTCATAATGGTTATCGCCAGAAGCCCGGCGCCAAGCTTGAAGACGGTGGGCCAAAGACGGGCTTAAGACCCGGATATGACTTAAGGCCCGTAGTTACAATCATCATTATGGTAGAACTTGTAGTGTAAGGCAAGAATAGTTGAGAGTCCGAGCCGGACACTCTTATGAGCCGGCCGGGACTCTGAGAACTGCTGGGCGTCAGCCTCCCTATATAAAGGGACGACCCGGCAGCGGTTTAGGGAAAAAGAAAGATCTCGTCGAGAGCCAGGTATAGCCATTAAGCTCCCTGGTCATCGAAACCCTAATCAATACCACCTCAGCTGGACGTAGGCTTTTACCTTCACTGTAAGGGGCCGAACCAGTATAAACCCTCGTGTTCCTTGTCCCGTTAACCCCTTCAAGCTTCCTAGCGGTGATGGCTCCACGACTAATTCCTAGCTTGAGGACATCTGCCGTGACAATTCCACGACAGTTGGCGCCCACCATGGGGCCAGCGCACGGTGGATTTGAGTTCTTGAAGGGCAGCTTCGAAGGGCTCAAGGGATACGCTGTGGGCCGGATGACCAAGAGTCGTCGCGGCAAGCTCTACATCGACGATGCAAACTGGGGCCCCGACGCCGGCTCAGTTGAGTACGGGTACCGGGTCCCCTTCGGCGGAATTCATGTTTTCATTGGCAAGATTGGCGAGCCGGGCCCTGAGCCGGATCTCTGCGCCGATCTCATCGAGACGGCTCAGTGCGCACGACCCGCCTGGGCCCTGCCTGCCTTAAAGCATGCTTCTGTGGGATGTATCCATGGAGGGCTCTCTGATAGATCTGGATCTGGTGATGAGACGGCCGCTGGCTCTGACAGGGAGTCGTCCACAGATGAGTCAAACTCGTTGTATCAACTTCAAGATGGCGGGCTCATGGGTTGTTCCGATGGTGACAGTATTCCGGACCCGTTTGAGCCGCCGAGCTGGGTTGGAATCTTCATGGCCGGCGCGCAGCCTGTTCAGAACCCTGCTGCTGGGGCGGGAAACCCGGTGCCCTCGCCGGCTCAGGTGCTGATGGATCTCACGGACAAGATGACGGCCCTGTTGACCGCCGCGGTTGACCCGGCGGATCAAGCTCAGCATGACGCGGAGGTGGCGCCGTTAAAGTTAGATCTAGTGAAAGCCAAGGAAGATCTGGCAGCGGAGGGGGTCAGGATGGCTGCGGAGAGGGCGGCTCTCGATGCCCAGACTCAGTTGATTCAGGCGCAGTCCTTCCGACTTACGATGGATCAGAATGCATCCAATGAGGTCATGAGAAGGAGGCATCAGAAGGCCCAGTCTCGGCTCCCTTCGGTCTATGATCCTCGAAACCTCTTCAACACGCCAGGTGCAAGGTCTAGTAACCCGCCAGGGATCATAGTGCCCGGGTCGGAGACCCCTGTTCAACCACAAGTGATGGGGCCTCCCCGGGTGAACCCTGCCCCGCCTCAGTACATGCCAATACCACCGGGTCATTATGCTAACCCGCTGGAGAACATGGTCGCCGCAGCAGCACGGCTGGCGGCCCTCCCAATTGACGGCGACTCTCCGACGGCTATTGAAACCCGCCGGGTCAGGGAACTCCTTCAGACAGCACTGGCGTAGCAAGAGGCGTACTCTTACAGCCGGGACAGGATCCACTCGACCCCTCGCCCAGGCCGGAGCCCGAATTATAGCAGACACATGGTCTCAGCGACCGGCTCAAGTAATGTCCGGCGCCATGACCCGCCCCCTGGCCATGGCCCGGCTCATAACGGAGCCTTCCACGCGGCAGACCAAGATAGAGCACGGCAAGAGGCGGAGCCGGTGCCTCAGTTGACGGCTTACCAGACCCCCCCGGCTTATCCGACGGCTTCCGTCGACGTGGGTATCCCTACGAGAACCGGAGGTGTCCCGTGTTTAGTACCGGCTCTCCGCAATGAACGTCTACCCAAGGACTTCAAAGGCCCTAGGAAGGTGCCTAATTACACGGCTGACTTACAATCCGCAACCTGGATCAAAAGTTACGAGATGGCCATGGAGCTATTGGAGGTCAGTGAAGCGGCGATGGCCAAGTACTTCACCATGATGCTAGATGGGACTGCCCGCACTTGGTTAAAAGGGCTACCACCAAATTCCATTGGATCTTGGGCCGAGCTGAAGGCCCGGTTCATACAAAACTTCAAAGACACCTGTAGGCAGTCTATGTCAATAGTGGATCTGACTAACTGTAAACAGCAGGAGGGTGAATCTACGACGCATTGGGTTCGCCGGGTCAAAGAGATCATACATTCATCAGATAAGATGGATGCCGGCTCTGCAGTCTTGATGTTGGAGCAAAATTGTCGTTTTTTGCCCCTGAAGATGAAACTCGGGCGGCTTAAGCGCAACTGCAATGATATGGGTACGCTGATGGCGGCTCTCGTCAAGTACGCCGATTCTGATGGTACCAAGGACCCCGCTTCAGATGATGAAAGGACAGGGAAGGGAAAGAAGAACGGCAATGGCAAGGGTCCTCAGCATAACCCGGGGAACCAAGGAGGCGGCAAGCGTAAGGCCGACGGCGGCCTAGAGTTCGTGGCCAACGCCAGCTCACAGGGAAATAGCCAGAGACGCAAGGGGAGGCCCCCTCCCTGAGCCGGCGTGTCAGGCCCGACGCTGCAACAGCTGTTGAATGAGCCCTGTCCGAGGCATGGCTCTAGAGAGAAGCCAGCTACCCATCTGTGGAAGGATTGTGCAATCATGAAGGCCTTTAAGAATTCCAACGCCTTTAACGACAACAATGGCCCGGGTGGTGGCTCAGGCGCCGGCGGCTTTCATGGCCCGGGCGGCGGCTCAAATTCCAATCCTCAGAACGGTCAAGGGGGCTTTAATCAACAGTCTGGCCAGGGTCATCAACAGCAGCAGGGGGGTTATCAGACCAATCCAAAGCATCTTAGCGGTGGACAGTATCATGTATTTACCACCAGTCTGTGTAAGCGAGATCAGAAGCTTCATAAGAGGGCTGTAAATGCTGTTGAGCCGGCGGTTCCACGATATTTACGGTGGTCTGAGCAGCCGATAGTGTGAAGTAGGGAGGATCACCCTCCCCGGGTAGATAACCCGGGTCATTTGGCTTTGGTGGTGGCTCCTCAGGTGGGAGGATATAAGTTCACTAAGGTGCTCATGGATGGAGGCAGCAGCATCAACATCCTCTATTATGAGACTTTCCGTCGTATGGGGTTGATTGATAAGAACCTCAGCCAATCAAACACTATTTTCCATGGTGTAGTACCT
This sequence comes from Triticum aestivum, assembly GCF_018294505.1. Classification (NCBI taxonomy): domain Eukaryota; kingdom Viridiplantae; phylum Streptophyta; class Magnoliopsida; order Poales; family Poaceae; genus Triticum; species Triticum aestivum. The sequence continues at coordinate 555,660,132 of NC_057799.1, read as the reverse complement.
GGTAAGTCGGCTTATCCAGTCGGCAAGATCGAGTTGGAAGTGGCCTTTGGAGACGAGTACAACTACAGGGTGGAAAAATTGACCTTTGAGGTGGTCAAGATAAGAAGCCCGTATCATGCCATATTTGGGCGGCCGGCTTATGCCAAGTTCATGGCACAGCCGTGTTACGTGTATTTACAGCTCAAGATGCCGGGTCTCAATGGGACCATTACGGTTCATGGCAGCCGGAAGGTGGCCTTGGAGTGTGAGGAAGGCGATGTGACTTATGCAGAATCTGTTTGTGCGACAGAGGAGTTAAAATTTTACAAAGACAATGTTGACCCAACAGATATGACCTCTCTGAAAAAGCCAACTACGGAGCATGAGCCGGCAATAAAATTTAAGTCGGCTGATGAGACTAAACTTGTTGATTTCGTTCCAGGTGACTCATCTCAGCAGTTTAGCATCAGTGCCAATCTGGATCCAAAATAGGAAAGCGCGCTCATCGAGTTCATCCATGAGAATAGGGACATTTTTGCATGGAAACCTTCTGACATGCCAGGTGTACCTAGAGAACTCGCTGAGCACACTCTCAATGTTGATCCAAAATTTAAGCCGGTCAGGCAATTCCTTCGGCGGTTTAATGAAGAGAGGCGGAAAGCTATTGGTGAAGAGGTGGCCCGGCTCTTAGCGGCCGGATTTATTGTTGAAGTCTTTCACCCGGAGTGGTTAGCTAACCCAGTCCTCGTGCTCAAGAAGAACGGCACCTGGCGGATGTGTGTGGACTACACGGACTTAAACAAGGCGTGTCCAGCTAATCGTTTTGCCCTTCCCCGTATTGATCAAATTATTGATGCTACGGCAGGTTGTGAGCGCTTAAGTTTCTTGGATGCTTATTCTGGATATCATCAGATTAAAATGGCAGTTAAGGACCAGGAGAAGACGGCGTTCATCACTCCCTTTGGAGCCTTCTGCTATGTGTCCATGCCCTTTGGACTCAAGAGTGCACAGGCGACTTATCAGCGTTGCGTGCAGAACTGTCTTCATAAACAGATTGGGCGCAATGTTCATGCTTATGTGGACGATATTGTGGTTAAATCCAGGAAGGAGGAAACCTTGATAGATGATCTGAAGGAAACCTTTGATAATCTCCGGGTCTACAAGATGATGCTTAACCCGGCCAAGTGTGTTTTTGGTGTTCCTGCAGGCAAACTCTTGGGTTTCTTGGTTTCTAACAGAGGCATTGAAGCTAACTCGGAGAAGATCAAGGCCATCACCTCCCTGGCTAAGCCGGCGTGTATAAATGACGTCCAGCGCTTGGCGGGTCACATCGCTGCTTTAAGCCAGTTTATAAGCCGTTTGGGTGAGAAGGCCATGCCATTATATCAGTTGATGAAGAAAACTGATGACTTTGTCTGGAATGATGCAACTAATACTGCTTTTGAGGATTTGAAGAGGCAGCTGGCAGAGCCCCCAGTCGTTGCTGCTCCGGTTGATAAGGAGCCTTTATTATTGTATGTGGCGGCTAACACACGAGCCGTCAGTGTGGCTGTGGTGGTGGAGCGCAAGGAGGAGGGTACGGAGCATCCGGTTCAGCGACCGGTTTATTATGTCAGCGAAGTGCTCATCGAGTCCAAACAGCGGTATCCACATTGGCAGAAGCTTGTTTATGGTGTGTTCATGGCAAGCCGGAAGCTTAAGCATTATTTCCAGGGTCACCCCACCACTGTGGTTAGTTCTGCCCCCATTGGAGATATCATTCAAAACAGAGAGGCCACAGGGAGAGTGGCTAAGTGGGCTATAGAGCTCGGACCTCATGGTCTGAAATACGTGCCACGCACTGCTGTTAAATCTCAAGCCTTGGTGGATTTCATCAATGATTGGACAGAGTCACAAGTGCCTGAGCAAAAGCCGGATAACACATACTGGACTATTCACTTCGATGGGTCCAGGCAATTGGAGGGCTCGGGGGCTGGAGTCGTGTTGGCTTCCCCTAAGGGTGACAAGTTCCATTATGTGCTACAGTTGATGTTTCCTTGCACTAACAATGCGGCTGAGTACGAGGCCTTGCTCCACAGTCTTCGGATGGCTAAAGAGATGAGCTTGAGCCGGGTAAGGTGCTTCGACGACTCAGACTTGGTGGCTCAACAAGTATCAGGAAAATGGGACTCCAAGGACCCTCTCATGGCGGCTTATCGCCGCGAAGTTGATGCCATTGCTGGGCACTTTCGGGGTTACCAAGTAGAGCACATCGATCGCAGGAAGAACGAGGCGGCTGATGCTTTAAGCCGGCTGGGCTCTCAGCGAAAACCGGTGCCGCCTAATACTTTCCTGGACGTCATGTATAACCCTTCTATTAAGTTGCCTACAGAGGAAGACTTGGCTGTCCCTGACCCGGAGGCACGACTGGTGGCGGCTCTCCACATCATACCGGGCTGGACAGTGCCTTATTTGGCTTACATGACCCGGGGAGATTTGCCTGAGGATGAAACTTTGGCCAGACAAATAACCCGGCGGTCTAAGTCAATGGTTGTCATCAATGGTGAGTTGCATCGCCGCAGTGTTACTGGAGCGTTCCAGCGTTGTGTCTCCCCTGAGGAAGGCCAAGAGATCTTGCGTGAGATTCATGAAGGGGATTGTGGCCATCACGCCGGCTCAAAGTCTCTTGTGGCCAAGGCCTTTCGTCATGGTTTTTATTGGCTGACGGCTCATGCTGATGTGGAGGACTTGGTCAGTAAATGTGATGGTTGCCAAAGGTTCTCGCGACGGGCTCATGTGCCAGCTCAGGAGCTGAGGATGATCCCAATTACTTGGCCCTTTGCGGTCTGGGGGCTTGATATGGTTGGGCCTTTTAAAAGGTCCAAGGATAAGAAGACCCACCTCTTGGTGGCAGTTGACAAATTTACCAAGTGGGTTGAAGCGGAGCCAGTTAGCAAGTGTGATGCAGCCACGGCGGTTCAATTTATGAAAAAGGTGATTTTTCGCTTCGGCTTTCCGCACAGCATTATAACTGACAATGGTACCAATCTATCCAAAGGCGCCATGGAAGAGTTTTGTCAACGAGAGCATATCCGACTTGATGTTTCATCGGTGGCTCACCCTCAATCCAATGGTCAAGCTGAGAGAGCTAATCAGGAGATTCTGAAGGGCATCAAGCCCCGGCTTTTGGTCCCTTTGCAACGGACGCCGGGTTGTTGGGTGGAGGAGTTGCCCTCCGTGTTATGGAGCATCAACAATACTCCTAACAGCTCTACAGGTTTCACGCCTTTCTTCATGGTTTATGGGGCAGAAGCAGTCCTCCCCAGTGACATCCGTCATGACTCGCCTCGAGTGGCCGCTTATGTTGAGGCGGATAATGAACAGGCGCGCCAAGGTGCTCTTGACTTGTTGGATGAACAGCGTGATGTGGCAGCAGCTCGCTCAGCGATTTACCAACAAGACCTGCGCCGATATCATAGTCGCCGGGTTAAATCCCGGGTCTTCCAGGAAGGCGATCTCGTGCTCCGGCTCATCCAAGATCAAACAGATGCGCACAAGCTATCCCCGCCTTGGGAAGGGCCCTTTGTGGTCAGCAAGAATTTGCACAACGGGTCGTATTACCTCATTGACATTCGGGAACACAAAGATTCACGTAAGTCGGAGGAAGAGACCCGTCGGCTGTGGAACATAGCTCAGGTTCGGCCTTATTACACTTGAGCCACCGGCTCTCATAATGTACATATTTCCCTAAAGCCATGTATATATTATGATAAGCAATAAAGCAGGACCTCTGTCCTTTTTTCTCCTCCAAATGTGCACGTGTGTTTTCATTGCAAGTTCACATGATAACTTGAAGGAGGATCCGGCTATGATCGTATTCGAATCTAGCCGTAGGCAATATGGTCACTTGGGGGCTTCCTGTTCAAACATAGGTCGTATTCGAACCAAAGAGAACATAGCTGTCGATACCCATTTGATTGACAAAGTGCCGAGCTCATTGGGAAGTTTTCTTTGATCATATTTGAATCATAGTTTAACCCCTTTGGGAATCGACGTGGATCGTATTCGAATCAGCGTCGTTAAACAATTCTTAAGGTCATTTGGGGGCTTCCTGTTCAAACATAGGTCGTATTCGAACCAAAGAGAACATAGCTGTCGGTACCCTCTTGATTGGCATCGCCACACCCACTGGGGGCTATATGATCGCATTCGAATCCTAGCATAACCCCTTTGGGACGGGTCTCTGGTCGTATTCGAACCGGAAGCCCCTAAGTTTTTCTGATTTATAGCGAGTTCTTCTGATTATTTCAAGTGTGCACGGCGGGTCTCACTTTGCCGGCTTAATTTTGATTTACAGTACTAGTCGAATACAATCGGCGTTGTTAAGACTGGTAAACCGGCATTGAGGTACCAACCCTATTACCCGGGTTATATAAGCCGGAAGTGTGCTTGCAGGCTGGTAAGTGTGTTGTTACGGTTATATCAAGGACATAATTGAGGACAAGTCTTTTGTGATTCATATTCCGGGTTATATGCATAAGACTATGATTCTCCGTGCGGTAAGCCGCCTCGAGACTTGTGATTTGTCTTTCTATGCAGGATAGTTAAAGACAACTATTTAAGCTTAAGGAACATGACTGATCAACTATGACCCGGAGACATATAAGGAAGCAACTTTCATAGAATTCAGCATTCAACACGTGCACGATGGCACGGCACAGTTAAAGTGTTGATCCTATTCTATTACAAGACTCATTGAGTCCAAAAGGGTGAAGCATTGTTTCACATAAACCGCCTACAGAGTTACGACGCTTGCTGGGTTGAGGTTTCCGGCTCATCCCTCTCCGCTCCTCCGGCTGTTCCCAAGACCTGGAAAGTTGACGACTTCTAGTCAATGCCGCTCAGAGCTTCAAATTGAGCTTCCTCGTCAATCAACCCGGCCGGGTCAATTTCCGGGGCAAAGGTGTGCTTACGAGTCGGTGGGACTAAGCTGATGGCTTCGTAACGCGGAGTGGGGATCCTCTGATTCTCGGCATCATAACCCGGCTGGTACTTGGTCAGGTCCGTGTCATTTCCAATCAGAGTGGCCACCGGGCGTACGATCTTCACGCAGGCTGCAAAGTCCTTTTGGTCGAAGGCGGTGCCATCTTCCTTCAAGCTGGGATAGCCAAGGGCAATGTCTGCCGGGTCTAATTCTGGAAGGAATGCCTTGGCCCGGCTCAGAGCAGCTATGGCTCCGGCTCTTGCAGAGGCCCGTCGCAGCTCTTGAACACGTTGAGGAAGAACGGCAAGCCGGCGAAGCACTTCCGCCAGGTGAGTCGGCACCTCATTGGATAGGGCCACCACAGCCAAGGCGCGCTGTGACCCGGTGTACAGTTGCTCCACCAGGGTGTACACGGCCTTCAACTTGGTCACCACACTTTGGTTGAGGTTGGCGCTTCTGGGACCTGTGTAACAGAGTAAGATAAGCCGCCGGCGGTGACAGGTTATGAGACATACAAATTATAAACTGGACGAAAGCCGGTGAAAGAACTTACCGAAGATTGCGGCAACCATCTGGGACACTTGGCGCCTTAAGCCGGAGAGTTCGGCGGTCTTCTCTGTCAGAGCCTTCTCCGCCTGTTCGGTCCGGTTCACCTGAGTAGCCTTTTCTTCGGCCCAAGCTTTCCGTTCAGCGTCAAAGTCCTTCTTCAGCTTTTCTTGCGTAGCAATACTGGACACAAATTTGGCATTTGCCTTCCGGGTCTCAGTTTCTTGCGTCCTCAGGCGGGTCTTCAGATCGGAGATGTCAGCTTCAAACTTCTTGTAAGCAGCCTGCATAATTTTCGGGTTATAGGATGAACAGTTATTATGCAATTTTAAAGTCCCAAGCACTTTTCAAGCAAAGACACTTGGCACTTGGGGGCTAATGCATATCGAACGTTTCTATTTACAAATTGCCGGTTCAAGCGAGTAAGCCAGGACTTAAGTCTACAACATATTCTATCATAAGTCGTAGACTTGGGGGCTAGAGTATGGTAAGAATAACAAGATAACTATGCGGTAAGCAAGAAGAAAGAAGAGTGGTACCTCAGACTTCTGCTGAATCTGGTTCACCATGCTGATCTGTACATCCCGGCTCTTGTGCACTTGGCTGACATAGCCGGAGACGATCTCTCCGATGTTCAAATTGGCGTAGTCGGTGAGGTCCAGATTAGCCCGGCGGTGCTGTAGCAACTCCTCCTTGGCGGAGCACTTGGCCAGCGCAGTAGGTCTCCCCGGCTCAACAAACTCCGTCCGGGTGATTACCACGTCCGGGTCATTGACCGGCTGAGCCGGGCTGGAGGTCTCCAGGTTAGCAGAAGCTTCTGCGGTTGCCTTGTCGGTTGGAGCGGTGGTTTCGAGAGCGAAGGCAGCTGGCGGTTCTTGAGCTGCTACCTCCGGTTCAGGCAAGTCCAGCTCTTCGACCGGCTTGTTCTTTTTCGCCCTCTTGGTGAGCTTTGCCTGGGCACTGAAAGGACAAAAAGGTTAGTACAAAGGTATGAGCAAAGATAAGCACAACAGGAGATGATCATCATTACCCGGGTACGGTCTTGAAGGCCGGCAGGCTTGATTGCATCGATTCACTAGAGGAAGGTGAGGTTTCCTGATAGTTTGAATCAGAAGAATTGAGCGGTTGATGTATAACACCCGCCAAGGGATGAAAAGGGTACAAGTTGGAGATAACCTCGGTTCGGCGTTTCCTCGATGCGTCGGGTAAGCCGGAGGAGAGGTCAGCGTCCTTGTTGGTCCGGGTGTGTCGCCGGCTCTCATGAGTCTGTCGCTTCAAAAGAAATTGAGGATCTTGATAAGCTAAAGGATGTGAAAATCTTAATTTCCGGGTTACCCTTCGGACTTTCAGCCTTGGCAAGGGCTCCGAGTCGGAGGAAAGTGACATTACCTCTTCAATCACCGGGTTACTTGCTCCGGTGTCATCCTGTTGATGAACAGTATTGATAAGGTGGACAAAAATAAACAACAAATACAACAAGAGCTTACAGGTTCAGGGGTTACCTCTGACTCGGAGCTGTCGCTTAGTTGCAGCAGCTCTGAAGCATTAGGCCTACCTCCCTTCTTTCGGGGAGCGGCTCTCTTGACGGCTTTCTTTGCCTTCCTGGCCTTCTTGGCCGCTTCATGGTCGTATTTGACCTTCCAGAATTTGTCATCAGCCTGAAACATATAATGATGATGTCTTAAAGGTTCAGATGAAAGCTATATACAAAGGAAAATAAGATGTTCAGATCAGCGACTTACCGCTGGGGCCGGGTTGGTCTTGCAGAAGGGGCTTAAGCCGGTTCTCCCGCAGTCTGCCAAGCTCTCATTCAAGAGAGCCTTGGTCATGTCCTCGGCAACGTCTTTAGGAAGATCGTTGCGGCTGTGTCGCAGGGGGTCATCTTTCCGGCCTGTGTACTCACACATTAAGCCGGGGCGGCGGCTCAAGGGGATCACCCGCCACGAGATCCAGACCCGGACCAGATCAATTCCGTTGAGACCATTGCCCAGGAGAGCCTTGATCTTGTTGATGGTGGGGAGCAGAGGTTGGCGCTCCGCCTGAGTTAACTTGTCAGACAGAGGGTGAGTTGGTTCCAGATGTGAAGGGCGAAATCCGGGCAGCGGGCTCTCGTCAGCCGGCGACGTGTCTTGGCAATAGAACCACGTCTGGTTCCAGTCCTTTGGGTGACTCGGCGGCTCGGCGTAAGGGAAAAGGCAGTCTCTCCGTCGCTGAATGGAGATGCCGCCAAGTTCCAAGCTTGGCCCATTGGCGCACTCGTTCTGACGGTTCAGGTAGAAGAGCTCTCTGAAGAGCAGCAGGCTGGGCTCCTCTCCAAGGTAGACTTCGCAGAACACTTGGAAGTTGCATGTATTGGACACAGAATTGGGTCCTATGTCTTGTGGCCGCAGGTCAAAGAAATTCAGCACGTCTCTAAAGAACTTTGAGCCGGGCGGTGCGAAGCCCCGGCTCATGTGATCCGCAAAAATGACCACCTCCCCGTCCCTTGGCTGTGGTCTCTCCTCTGATGGGTCGGGGGCACGGTAGGACATGACGTCCTTCCTAGGCAGGTAACCCAACTTCATGAAATCTGTTAAAGTCTCATTGGTGACTTTGGACCTCATCCAATTGCATGTGATGGGAGCTTTGGGAGCTTTGGGAGGCATGGTGAAAGTCGGACGCCTATGATAAAAGTAAAATGTCCGGTTTAATTGTAAGCCGGAGGAAATTTACAGTTCAGTGTTTAAAGTGGCAGCTTATGGAGGGGCCTAATGACATATATCTAAGTGCATCGGGTTATCTAAGCCGCTGGTGTGCTTGGGAGTAAATCAAATCGTCTACAGCCTTGTTGTAAGTGAGCCGGAAAATTTTACGGCGCATGGCTTCCTTTGAGCCGGAAGGTTCTACGGCGCGTGGTTTCTTTAAACTGGAAATGTAAACCGCCATGACTCAACGAGTGCAGTTTTTTACTAAGTGTGGTGAAAACAGGTTTCACACATTGCAGTAAATAATTTGGATCAAAATGGTCGGCTGAAAAAGAAAATTTCTAGACCTAAAACAGAAGCAGGAGAAAGTTTGCAGGTTCAAATGGGACTTCTGTGCAGTAGAAAGGGATCTATGAACATTGGAATGGGTGTGAAACCACTGCCGCGGCCGTCCTATGCAGATAGAGATCAAGAAAGGCAGTAAAAATAAAAACTACCAAGAACTCGCGAACGGCGGCGAAGAACACGGGAAGAACAGCAGGAGCTTAACGCAGATCTATCCTACGAGGAGGAAGGAACTTATGGATGCAGGGGTTCGCCGTGGTTCTCTGGACGGTTCAGGGTGATGCAGCGGCCAAGGACGACGAGGACGCGGAGCTCTGTTGCGGCGGCGGCGACGGCGGAGCTCGAGCAGCACGGGAGCAGTGAGAGGAAGGAGACGATAGAAGAGGGAGAATGAGAAAGACCCGAGGGTCGGGCTATTTATAAGGCCAGTCTCATAAGTGGGCGCGAGAAACGAGGAGGCCACGGCGCGGTTATCTCGCCCGAGAGGCACCTCGATTTTTGGGATGGCAGTAAAGATAAGATCCATTGCGGATCTGGTGGAGTAAAAAATGGACTTAATGGAGGATGACGTCACGGCGGATTAGCCGGAGTCCAGAGGATGACGTCACGCCGGGTTATGGCCTTCACACAATTGTAAGCCGGAGATTTTCTGTCGAAAGAATTGAAGATTGACATGAGCCGGCTCAAATCAATCTGGGGCCTAATGTTGAGGATATAGACCTTAGAGTCACCCGCCAGGAGGGGCCGGGTTACTCATAATGGTCATCGCCAGAAGCCCGGCGCCAAGCTTGAAGACGGTGGGCCAAAGATGGGCTTAAGACCCGGATATGGCTTAAGGCCCGTAGTTACAATCATCATTATGGTAGAACTTGTAGTGTAAGGGAAGAATAGTTGAGAGTCCGAGCCGGACACTCTTATGAGCCGGCCGGGACTCTGAGAGCTGCTGGGCGTTAGCCTCCCTATATAAAGGGACGACCCGGCAGCGGTTTAGGGAAAAAGAAAGATCTCGTCGAGAGCCAGGTATAGCCATTAAGCTCCCTGGTCATCGAAACCCTAATCAATACCACCTCAACTGGACGTAGGCTTTTACCTTCACCGTAAGGGGCCGAACCAGTATAAACCCTCGTGTTCCTTGTCCCGTTAACCCCTTCAAGCTTCCTAGCGGCGATGGCCCCACGACTAAGTCCTAGCTTGAGGACATCTGCTGTGACAATTCCACGACAGATCTATTACTCCAAAAATACAAAAATACCTTAATGTGTTTTATCTTTATTTATTTTATTTGGCGTTGGATCTATCAATCTACTACAATTTACCTCACGTCCGTTTGCCTATCTTGAGGTGCCGTACCCCGGAAGGGATTGACAACCCCTTTAACTCGCTGGGTTGCGAGGTGTTTTTGTTTATGTGCGGGTGCTGTTTACGTTGTGTTGCTTGGTTCTCCTACTGGTTCGATACCTTGGTTTCATCACTGAGGGAAATACCTACCGTCGCTATGCTACATCATCCCTTCCTCTCCGAGGAAATACCGATGTAGTTGCAGCAACCATCACTCCGAAGCGCTACCCCAGCGCCGGCCAGGCTATCCCTCCACCCCTCCACACCTCCCGTTATTCTCCACCAACTGCAGCCCAACGCCGCACCAGAACCAGTTATAACCCTTGTACTCCTCTCAATCTGTGACTCCACTGCCACGTCTTCCCATCTCCGGGTCGTTTCCGTCCGAGGCCTCGCCATCGTCCACCGCCTCGCTGCGCTTGGCGCGGCGTGGTCAACAAACGAGAGACATCGGAAGAGGACTGTACATGGAGAGCCTGACGGCTGGGACCCACGTGGTGCATATGGTCTTACGCAAGGAAAGTTCCTCCTTATTAAGTTGGAAAAAAATGTTTCCTCCCCCTGACAGTTGGGACCCACCGGCTGTATCTTCGCACGGAAGGAATTGCCTCCTTGTTATGTGAAAAACCTATTCCTCTCGTTGACAGCTGGGACCCGTCAGATTTAGTGGCTGACTTGTGGGCCTACTAAGCGGACGTGTACGCAGGGCTTTGTCAACTTAATCAACAAATGATTCTAGCAGCTGGACCGTTGGATGTTAATCCAACAGCCGTGCTCCTTCTTCAACCTCTGTTCTTGCTCCTGTCTCCCGTGGGCGGCACCGCGGCAGTGCTGCCGCACACCCGAACCAGTCAAGTTTCCCACTCCTCTCCATCTGCGACTCCACTGCCGCGTCTTCCCCATCTCCGGGTCGTTCCAGTCTGGGGCCTCGCCGTCATCCACCGGCCTTGGTGCACTCGGCACGGTGTGGTCAACGTGGTCAACAAACGAGAGTCATCGAAATATGACTGTATGTGAGAGGCTGACAGTGGGGACGCACCACGCCCATGGACGCATGCATGCAACTGCATCCTTTTTACCCTGAAAAATAATGTTTTCTCCGCCTTACTTCTGGGACCCACCAGCTACATCTTCGCACGTAAGGAAGTGCGTCCTTATTACGAGAAAAAATATATCCCCCTGACAGCTGGGACCCAGCAGCTATATCTTCGCATGCAAGGAAGTGCGTCCTTATCCTCCCTGACAGCTGGGACCCACCCGGTCGAAGCGTATGTACCATTGTCTGTCTTGTCGGAACGTGTATGTACATACTGGTCGATCGATCACTTTGCAATGATGAACCATGGCCAAGTAAGTAGCGGCACGTGTCATAGTAGAGCCCCGCACGTAGCAGTTCAGGCTGTCCCGTCTAAACCGTCTACACGTACATACACCCACACGCCAAAAAATACGGCCACATACGTAGATACGGGCTTGGTCTCGAACGCCTACTTGCACATACGTACGGCCAGGTCTCGTGTACATGGCTGGATCGGAACGGAGAAACCGCGTCGTCGTGTTCATCGGGAGGCAACGGAATGCGTCGTGTTCATCGCCAGGCAACGGAATACGTCGTGTTCATCGGGAGCCAACCGGCTTGGACGGAACAGCCGATCGAAACAAGGCCTGGCATACCGCGGAACAGAGGAAACGGCCTTGTGTTCGACCGGCCACGGTCGAAACGGGATCCTGTTCATCTGGAGGGGTCTAGCTGAAGGAAATATGCCCTAGAGGCAATAATAAAGTATTTATTTATATTTCCATATATCATGATAAATGTTTATTATTCATGCTAGAATTGTATTAACCGGAAACTTAGTACATGTGTGAATACATAGACAAACAAAGTGTCACTAGTATGCCTCTACTTGACTAGCTCGTTAATCAAAGATGGTTAAGTTTCCTAACCATAGACATGAGTTTTCATTTGATGAACGGGATCACATCATTAGAGAATGATGTGATTGACAAGACCCATCTGTTAGCTTAGCACGATGATCGTTTAGTTTGTTACTATTGCTTTCTTCATGACTTATACATGTTCCTATGACTATGAAATTATGCAACTCCCGAATACCGGAGGAACACTTAGTGTGCTATCAAACGTCACAACATAACTGGGTGATTATAAAGATGCTCTACAGGTGTCTCCCGAATACCGGAGGATCTGTCACTCGAATTGTCGGAGAGGTATCTCTGGGCCCTCTCGGTAATGCACATCACTATAAGCCTTGCAAGCAATGTGACTAATGAGTTAGTTACGGGATGATGCAATATGGAACGAGTAAAGAGACTTGTCGGTAACGAGATTGACTTACGTATTGAGATACCGACGATCGAATCGCGGGCAAGTAACATACCGATGACAAAGGGAAAAACGTATGTTGTTATGCGGTTTGACCAATAAAGATCTTCGTAGAATATGTGGGAGCCAATATGAGCATCCAGGTTCCGCTATTGGTTATTGACCGGAGATGAGTCTCGGTCATGTCTACATAGTTCTCGAACCCGTAGGGTCCACACGCTTAACATTCGATGACGATCGGTATTATGTGTTTATGTGTTTTGATGTACCGAAGGTTGTTCGGAGTCCCGGATGTGATCACGGACATGACGAGGAGTCTCAAAATGGTCGAGACATAAAGATTGATATATTGGGAGGTTATGTTTGGACACCAGAAAGGTTTCGGGTGAGTTGAGGCATTTTCCGGAGTACCAGGAGGTTACCGGACCCCCCACTAGGGAGTTAATGGGCCTTAATGGGCTTTAGTGGAAGAGAGGAGGAGGCAGCCAAGTGAGAGGCGCCCCCCCAAGCCCAATCCGAATTGGGGAGGGGGCCGGGCGCCCTTTCCTTCTCTCCCTCTTCCCTTCCTTACCCCTCCTAGTTGGACTAGGAAAGGGGGGAACCTACTCCTAGTAGGAGTAGGAATCCCCTTGGGGCGCGCCATAGGAGGCTGGCCTCCCCCTCCTCCACTCCTTTATATACGGGGGGGGCACCCCATAGACAAACAAGTTGATTGTTTAGCCGTGTGCGGTGCCCCCCTCCACAGATTTCCACCTCGGTCATATCGTTGTAGTGCTTAGGTGAAGCTGTACATCGGTAACTTCATCATCACCGTCATCACGCCGTCGTGCTGACGAAACTCTCCCTCGGCACTCAGCTGGATCAAGAGTTCAAGGGACGTCACCAAGCTGAAAGTGTGCAGATCGCGGAGGTGCCATGCGTTCGGTACTTGATCGGTTGGATCGCGAAGATGTTCGACTACATCAACCGCGTTGCTTAATGCTTTCGCTTTCGGTCTATGAGGGTATGTGGACACACTCTCCCGCTTGTTTCTATGCATCACATAGATAGATCTTGCATGATCGTAGGTAAAATTTTGAAATACTGCGTTCCCCAATAGTGGCATCCGAGCCAGGTCTATGCGTAGATGTTATATGCATGAGTAGAACACAAAGAGTTGTGGGCGATAATAGTCATACTGCTTACGAGCATGTCATACTTTGATTTGGCGGTATTGTTGGATGAAGCGGCTCAAACCGACATTACGCGTACGCTTAGGCGAGACTGGTTCTACCGACGTGCTTCGCACACAGGTGTCTAGTGGGTGTCTGTTTCTCCAACTTTAGTTGAATCGAGAGTGACTATGTCCGGTCCTTGTTGAAGGCTAAAATAGCACACTTGACGAAAAATCTTTGTGGTTTTGATACGCAGGTAAGAACGGTTCTTGCTAAGCCCGTAGCAGCCACGTAAAACTTGCAACAACAAAGTAGAGGACGTCTAACTTGTTTTTGCAGGGCATGTTTGTGATATGGCCAAGACGTGATGATATAAATTGTTGTATGAGATGATCATGTTTTGTAACGGAGTTATCGGCAACTGGCAGGAGCCATATGGTTGTCGCTTTATTGTATGCAATGCAATCGCCATGTAATTGCTTTACTTTATCACTAAGCGGTAGCGGTAGTCGTGATAGCAATAGTTGGCGAGACGACAAAGATTCTTCAATGGAGATCAAGGCGTCAAGCCGGTGACGATGGTGATCATGACGGTGCTTTGGAGATGGAGATCAAAGGCACAAGATGATGATGGCCATATCATATCACTTATATTGATTGCATGTGATGTTTATCCTTTGTGCATCTTATTTTTCTTAGTTCAGTGGTAGCATTATAACATGATCTCTCATTAAATTTCAAGGTACAAGTGTTCTCCCTGAGTATGCACCGTTGCGACAGTTCGTCGTGCCGAGACACCACGTGATGATCGGGTGTGATAAGCTCTACGTTCACATCACTACAAAAAAAATACACTTCCGTGATGATACGTGTTTGTCACAGTAGGTCGCGTTTTCTGTCATGCATGTACACCCATGACAAATTTATGACAGAATCAAGATAGTCATACCTGTGCTGTCGTAGAAGTGTTCCATGACATTGCCAAAATTATCATCACGGAAGTGTCCACTTCCATGACGATAAATCACGCGTCACAGAAGTGCTTTCGTCAAGGGTGACCGACACGTGGCATCCACCGTAACGGAACACCGTTAAGCTATCGAGTCGGATTTTGGATCCGATAACCCATTAACAGCCACGACCAATGCCGATTTTCCACGTGTAAAATTCTCAATTGCTGACGGATCCACGCGTCAGCTCCGCGTTGGCACATGTGTCACTCATCCAACGGTCGAGATGGGCCTATGATATGTTGACACGTGGACCGGCCCAAAAGTGGCCCACAAAGTTTAAATGGGCCGGCCCAACCTAAGGCCCATAAGATTTAGCGGACCATAAAGGGCCGGCCCAGCTAAAGGCCCACAAAATTTAGCGGACCATAATGGGCCGGCCCAGCTAAAGGCCACACGATTTTGCAGACCATAATGCGCCGGCCCAGCTAAAGGCCCACAAGATTTTGCGGACCACAATGGGCCGGCCCAGCTAAAGGCCCACAAGATTCTGCAGACCATAATGGGCCGGCCCAGCTAAAGGCCCAACATTCTCTGTCAAATCGGCCCGTCAACGGCCTGTCCTAAACTTGTCATCAACGCGGCCCATGGTCACTTCTGGCCCGTTAACTATCCGCTAAGTAATTGGGCCGAATTACGGCCCGGTGTATTTCCGGCCTGTTAAAGGTCCGACTTCATTTGGGCCCATTTACACGCCATCAAAACTTTCGGCCCACAAACGATCGTGAAGGATTTGGGTCATATTCGGCTATGTCTGACATTCGCCCTGTTAGAAGCCCACTATAGCTTTGGGCCACTTTCGGCCTGTTGTCATTTTTGGCCTGTTAACGCCGGACGTAAACCATGGGCCATATGTGGCCCAACGTCATATCGGGCCCATTAAGGGCCCATATAAAAATGGCGATAATCTAGCCCGACCGAAGTTCCGGCCTGTTAAAGGCCCGTGTATTAGGTCGGCGCATTTACGGCCCATCCGAATTTTGACCTGTCAAAGATCCGCATCGTAAATGGGCCACCATTTCGGCCTGCTAAGTCCAGTGGGTTATTTGGCACAATCAGGGCCCAATCTCACTTTCGGTCTATTAAAGGCCCATGTTTTTTATGGGCTCGAGATATTTACACCTGTAAACGGCCTATTTTTACTGAGGGCCCAAATTATGTTTAGGCCTGTTAAAGGCCCACTATGGGCACAGGCCTACGAGAAAAATATGAAAGTTTATGCTGATTTAGGCCCAGATATTTTTAGTGGGCTAGATGCCAATTTCGGCCCGTAACCGTTTTTAGCCCAATTGGAATGGGCCCGACGAATGTTGGCATGTTGGGCTCCTACGAAGCTTTCGGCCGAATACATTACTAAGATAAACCTACACTATACAAAAATAGCGTCGTAATTACTGCAGCCTGAGGCAACATCATAAATGTTGTATCACAACAAAATAAATTCCAACCATACAACAAAAGGCCTGTTGGCATAAAGTTTACAGTCCTTCCAGATAAAAGCACCATCAGATGTATAGAAGCACATATCATTTACCCTGAGTGCTAATGTTTCAGGCTGTAGAATCTGATGGAGCAGCACGATCTCCACCTTTTTTCTGCCATTCCTCTTGAACAACGAAGTGAATGTCTGATAGTCTGGTTTCAAAACCATTCATATCTTGATGACATTTCTCAACCACTATTCTTGTTTCCGAAACAACGTCCATTAGGGATTGGACTTGTGTCTGGAGCACAGATATATCACTGTGTCTAGCAGGAAGATTTTGTTCAGTAGGCGATTTGGACGAGGTTACCTTGACAACCAACCCAGAATTACGCAGGAAGGTGCTTTTTGCACTGTTAGTGAAGAGATACTGACGCACTGCAGCAAGAGGTGACATTGTGCCTGTAGTAGCCTCGTCACCTTCAGGTGGTTGTGGCTGTTCAATCATTTGTTCCATAGCTTCCTGAAAGTTTGTACTTGTAGATTAGTGTACCAGATAAGTTACTAATGAGACAAAGACAAACACAGTAGGTTAAACGTTTATACATAACTTATTTTGGTGAACTACTGTAATACATTAGCATGTATTGTAGTGCCAACTACATAATAAAATCACTTTCGGAACATATGTCCATGTAGCATGCCTACTGTATTGTCTATTTCCTCACATTCGTTGACATCTAAGGATAAAGAGACATGGTTTAAAGTAGGATGAACATAGTATGACATCATTCATATCATGGGCAAACAGATATAAAACAAACAGGCTATTTTATCATTGTGTGCGCACGTGAACATAACAACTAGATTACAGATCAAGACCAAAAGAATATCCTTCATCTCTTTTAAACCATGTAAGGTGAAATGATACGTTAAGACAACTGTGAATAAAAGTGAACAGAGTAACTGACATTGGCTGCAAACCAAGTAGTTAAATGAACACATCACAGTACCAATCAGTTCAAGGCAGGAGGAGTAAGGACTTACAACAGGGGCTTGAACTGGTGTGCTCATGCCCTTCATCTTGCTGGTGTGGCAATCCTTGAAGATTTGCACTGCATTCAGTTCAGGTTCTTTTTGGTCCGCACGGGCTTTCCTCTGTATTTGGAACAAGTCAATATAGATACGATAATATGGCACAAAAAAAGAAGGAAGTAGCAGCTATTTACAAGAGCCACGCAGTGTGCAATATAGCTACGAGATCCTGTTGTCTGTTGGAATTTCACTTTAGAACGGTTGGTTTTGTTCTTCATACAGTTAGCCTAGAATAAGATACACTTGTAAGGCACATACATAAATACAAGTTCAATATGTGGTCTGATCAAATACATATAGCCTACCTGATACTTTGGATCAGACCAGTGTTTAACGAGGGCTGTCCAGTCTTCATCTGTAATATATTCCACTGGAGATGTTTGGGCGATTTCATTGTTAGCCTTGCCTTCAAAGTGAGATCTTCTAAGGTGGTACCGATACTGTCGCAGAGCAGACTGAAAAAAATGAGTGCATGCTTGTTTAGTTGCATCGTCTTTCGGATCCAACTTGAACCTCATCTGTTGAGAAAAGAATGTGAGTCTTATTAGAAGGAAGCTAGAAAGTATGGGACAGAGCAAGACAATATTACTAATTGCGATGAATAACATTACTTATGGATAAATGGTCAAGGAAGGTGTTAAACTGGGTATTGTCTTTCTCATTCCTATACTGGATCCACGTTGGCAGGATACGTGCATGACACCTAACGGCAACGATTGCCTCTGATACTAACTTGGCTGACTCTGTAGCATCACGTGGCCTTTTTAAACCTGCCTCAAAATGGATCTCCATTCTTCCTCCTTTAGATTTTGTTAATCTGTCAAGCATTATCCCTGATGTCTGTTTCCGCTTGCGCCGTGGTGCTAGTTCAACAACTAATATGGAAAGTGTTAGTGTACATCAAACTGTGAGAGTACATATAAAGGAGCATGCAACTGCAACTTGACTCGGTCAGGTACCATCTTGGTGTTGATGCTCATGAGGTTCATCTGATCTTGCCAAGTCCTGTTGTGTCAGTAGTGCTTCGGAAGTAGTGTTAGGTGTGAAGGCAGCTTGGGAACTGGCCAGTTCCGGAGCAAACGAATGAGTAACTGGTTGAGATGCTGGTACAGTTGAAGCGGATGCTACAGCTGGTGGAGCAGGTGATACTGTGTTTGTAGATTTAGCCGGTGGACTTGGACCTTCTACTGCACTATAAGTACCCGCAGAATCTCGACGGCAGAACCTTTTCCGTTTCACCCGACGAGTAACAACACTCCCTACTATATTATTTTCCTTGCTCTTTTTTGACTTTGCCATGTCAAGCTGTACCCACAACACAAAAGAATAAAATCACTCTTCAGAACTCATTGATGCATGATACAGACAAGCAATACTTTGATGTAAGACAACTGTATGAGGATGGAATATGTAAGAAAAACAGGACGGCATGACATATTCACAGCTACGATGTGCAAACTAAGCAGAAGGATGTTCAAGAAAATAGAAGTAATGCAAGCTAGACACCATATGAAAGATGCAACCAATATTACTCTGCCAAGTTAAAAGTGTCTTGTCATAAGTGGCAATTCAAAAAATTAGAAGCAGTACAATGTAGAAATCAATGCAAGATGCAACCACTATCAAACTGCCATGTTAAAAGCGTCCAATAATGAGTGACTGATGCGGGATACACAACAGCAGTACTTTGATGTAAGAACATGGTATGATATATACATGCAGTGTATTCGAGACACAGAAAGCCATGTCATATGCACATGTATAACGTATGAACTCAGCACGTGCAACTTAATCAAAATAGAAGAAATACAGGCTAGACAACATATGCAACATGAAACCAATTATCACACTGTCAACTTAGAGCAAGCACCTGCGATGGTGGAGTATGGGAGATGAACTCATCATGTAGACTTGGGACTTCAACTTCATTAGCTGTAGCAGTGGAAAATCTAGAGAGTCTCTATTTGCGCCGGTCCGGAGGACCACCAACATCCCCTAACTTACTCTTTTCCTTCCTATTTTCTGATATTGCCTTATGAAGTCAAAACCACAAGAAGATGAATAAAATTAGCTCTGCATAACTGGTTGATGCATGATACAGATGAACACTACTTTGATGTAAGGCAAGTGCAGGATAGGAGGATGGAATATATACAAAAAAAAGACAGCGTTTCATATTCACACGTACGATAGGAGGATGGAATATGTATGAAAAAACAGTAAGCGGAAGGCATTTCAACAAAATTAGAAGAAATGAAAGCTAGGCACCATATGAACATGCAACCAATATCACTCTATCGGGTAAAAAGTGTCTCGTCGTAAGTGCCATTTCAAGAAATTAGAAGCAGTACAAGCTAGAAGACAATGCAAGATGCAACCTACACCACAGTCCCAAGTTAAATGTGTCTTATGGGTAAGTGATCGTTGCAGGTATAAGTTGTAAGCTACGCAGATGCAATTCAACATAATCAGAAGCCATACAAACTAGACATTATACGGAAAACGCAACCACGTATAACAGTTCCAAGTAAGAGCAAGCACCTGTGATGGTGGAGTAGGGGAGATGTGCTCATCATGTACACATATGTTCTAGAAACAGGAACACGTGTCATATTCACAGGCATTATGTGTAAAGTAAGCAGATGCAATTCAACAAAGTTAGAAGCAATACAAGCTAGACATCATACGCAACATACAACCACATATAATAGTGCCAAGTTAGAGCAAGCACCTGTGATGATGGAGTAGGGGAGATGTGCTCATCATCTACACAGCTACGTTGACTGTCTAGCCTTGCATTGTCTTGCGAATCTTGTTGGGAGGATGGCGGAGTAGAATCTGTAGAGAACCTCCGTTTCAGTTGCTCGGAAGGACCACCATCATCCAATGCCTTGCCAATTTCCTTCAGCTTTATTGATTTTGCATTGTGAGGTCATACCGACAAGAAAAAGGAATATCATTCGCTCTTCAGAACTCATTCATGCATGATACTGACGAACACTACTCTGATGAAAGGCAAAGTCATGATACGAGGATGGAATATGTACGAGAAAATGGACGGCTTGACATATTCACACCTATGATGTGGTAACTAAGCAGAAGGCACTTCAACAAATTAGAAGAACTACAAGACACCATATGGAAGGTGCAATCAATATCACTCTGCCAAGTTAAAACTGTCTCGTCATAGGTGGCGTTCATCAAACTAGAAGTAATACATGCTAGAAATCATATTCAAGACGCAAACCAATATCACACTGCCAACTTAAAGGTATCCCATCATAAGTGACTGATGCAGGATACACAAGAAGAGTAGTTTCATGTAAGAACATGGTGTGATAGACAGATATAGTATGTACCAAAAACAGGAAAGCGTGTCATATTCACATGTATCATGTGTAAGCTAAGCAGATGCAGTTTACATTAATTAGGAGCAATATGAGCTAGACACCACATGCAACATGCAACCAGATATCACACTGCCAAGTTAGAGCAAGCACCTTGGATGGTGGAGTAGGGGAGCGGAGACTTGGACCTTGTAATGCACTATCAATACAAGGAGAATCGGTACAGATGCTCCTTTACGTTGCTGCAGAGGACCACCATCATCGCCTTCCTTACTCTTTTCCTTCCTCTTTCTTGATTTTCCTTGTCAAGTCAAACCCACAAGAAAAAGGAATAAAATTTGCTCTTCAGAACTCATTGATGCATGATACTGACGAACACTACTTTCATGTAAGGCAGCCGCATGATAGGAGGATGGAATATGTATGGAAAACAGGACGGTGTGACATATTGACATGTATGATGTATAAAGTGTAAACTAAGCACAAGGTGCTTGAAGTTGTTAGAATCGATGCAAGCTAGAAACCATATGAAAGATGAAACCAATATCACTCTGCCAAATTAAAAGGGTGCCCTAACAAATGTATTTGACCAAATTAAAAACAATACATGGCAACAGGCTAGAAATAATATGCAATATGCAACGAATAAAGGTGAGTCATCGTAAGTGATTGATGCAGGATACAGAAGAGAGGTAGTTTCATGTAAGAACAAGGTTAACACATAGATGTAGTGTGTACCAAAAATAGGAAGGAATGTCATATTCACAGGTATAGTGTGTAAACTAAGCAGAGGCAATTTACCCTAATTAGAAGCATTACAAGCTAGACACCGTATGCAACATGCAACCACATATCACACTGCGAAGTTAGAGCAAGCACCTGTGATGGTAGTGTAGGGGAAGTGTGGTCTTCAGGTACAGAGCTACGTTCAATATCTTCATTTAGGCTTGCTGTTTCTTGAGAATCATGTGGAGAGGATGAAATTGCATTCTTTATAAGAGTATTGCGTCTCATATTAACCCACGTGCGTGACTGTCTCATCATAAGTGATAGACGCAGGATACACAAGAACAGTAGTTTGATGTAAGAACATGGTGTGATGGGCAGATGTAGTATGTACCAAAAACAGGAAGGCGTGTCATATTCACATGTATAATGTGTAAGCTAAGGAGATGCAATTTAACAAATTAGGAGCATTGATGAGGGATACACAAGAAAAGTAGTTTGATGTAAGAACGTGGTTAATAGAAAGACGTAGTATGTACCAAAAACAGGAAGGCATGTCATATTCACAGGTATAATGTGTTAACTAAGCAGATGCAATTTACCCTAATTAGAAGCATTACAAGGTAGACACCATATGCAACATGCAA
Source organism: Triticum aestivum (assembly GCF_018294505.1). NCBI lineage: Eukaryota > Viridiplantae > Streptophyta > Magnoliopsida > Poales > Poaceae > Triticum > Triticum aestivum. The sequence goes on along the minus strand of NC_057799.1, from coordinate 555,638,531 downwards.
CCACATATCACACTGCCAAGTAAGAGCAAGCACCTACGATGGTGGTGTGGGGGAATTGCGGTGATCAACTAGAGAGCTACGTTGACTATCTTCATTTAACCTTGCTGTTTCTTGAGAATCATGTGGGGAGGATGACACTGCACTCTTTAAACGAGTAGGGCGTCTCACAGTAACCCACTCGGCTGACTGTCTCATCATAAGTGATTGACGAGGGATATAAAAGAGCATTAGTTTGATGTACGAACATGGTTAATAGACATATGTAGTATGTATCAAAAACAGGAAGGCATGTCATTATCAAAGGTATAATGTGTAAAGTAAGCAGATGCAATTTAACCAAATTGGAAGCAATACAAGCTAGACACCATATGCAACATGCAACCACATTTGACAGCGCGAAGTTAAAGCAAGCACCTAGGATGGTTGTGTGTGGCAATTGAGATCATCAACTGCAGAGCTACGTTTATTGTCTCCAACTGCTGACACTGCACCCATTAGAGCGCTGAAACGCTTAGTGCTTATCTTCGAATTACACTGGAGCGACTTCTGTCTTTTCTTTTCTGCATTCATCAACACTGCGTCAGAGTCTGAAATACCCATGCATAAAAAAACAATAGTGTGAGTATGGGTGAAGTGTGTGCACAATTAGTACAGTGTAAAGGTAGCAGATAGCAGGTCGGTGAGAAATAAATGACGGGAGACATATGATAGCTCTACAACATGCATGGCACACTAAATTACTACAGGATTCTATGAAAATAACAGTCGACTGAAAGCAAATAGGTCAGTCCATTTTTTCTGCACCGTCCGATGTACAAAGAACGGGCAGATCGCCTTCATCTACCTCCAGCCAGTCAGTGTTGACGATCTTCCTCGAAACGCCAGCGACCACCGGCCCAGTATTCCTCCCCTGCCTGCGCCCTCCCCTCGACCTCACCGCACCGCCGTGCTTGCCACCGCCCCCCCGGCCATCCATTCAAGCCCCGCCGACCTCCAGATCGGGCGCAAACAGCTCCTGCGCCCCACACCCCTATGATAGACACCGATGTGCCGCTTCCCCGGGGAACAGGCGGACTAGGTACTCCGCGCGCCTAAGCGGGTACTGCTTCTTTTAATTGCGGTTCGACTGACCCTGAATTGAAATCCATGCGGGCTACTGACCTCTAGCAAAGGTGAAATAGTAAAAGGGAGGAAACCTTGTGCATTTAGTATCACGAAGAAGATGCAGTAAGAAGCGCTCAACTAGTTTCTTTCGTGGGATGAATACGGTGTGAGCGGAGACGTAAGATTTGCACGAATAAGGGAAGGGGAGTACCTCTTTCTGCTGGCAGTGTTGTGTCCTCCTTCTGTTTTTCCGACGATCTTCTTGTTGTTCGCCGGAAACCAGAAGTTGTGGAGGACGGTGCATCCTTGGACGAACCCATGGCCAAGTTGTTGAGTGTGGTGCGGTGGCCGTCTGTAGGCGGCGGGGAAGCAGATCCGAGGCGGCGAACGACGGCGTAGCGGGAACAACTCCGGTGCGGTGGACGGTTGCGACAGTGGAGCCACAGAAGTGAGGCGCAGGACGGCGTGGTCGGAGTGGTTCTGGTACGGCGCACGTCGACGTCGGCGTCGTGGAGGCAGCTCTGCCTCGGCTTCAGCTGCTAAGTCCTTGAGGGTGTTGCGGTTGCGGTTGCGTTGGACGACGACGTCGGGGTACCGGCTCCGGCGTGATGGAGGAGGGCGGCGGTGGATTGGCCGCTATGGGGTGGAGGACGGAGGAGGCTGGGGTTTCACGGCTGGTAGAGAGGGCGTTTTCACGCCCACGGAGTATGAATGGGGAAACGGAGGGAGGCGGGGAACTAAGGGGGAACAATGTTTCGGGTTGAGACGCGCTTGTTTGAAATTTGGGGAAAGTTACAAACTTTGCCCCCATCTAAAATTTCGGACATATTGCGGGTTGGGGGTAGGACAGTCACGTCAGGTGTCCCAAATGTGGGCGGGATAGATTTCGGCCGAGCGCATGGGTAGGCGCCCATGGCGTATGAATGCTTCTCGGAGGCGGTTGAGACTGGCGTCTTGGTGAATTTACAAACCTACCCCGGTTTAGACCTTTGGACATCGGGCCGATAGGCTACACGGGCCAGAGTCAGGACAGTAATTTCCTACCACCAAAACATTAGTCTCGCGCGTTTTTGGGTGAACAGAGGCCTATTTGGCGCTTCGTTCAATATTTGGGAGCAGAAGCATTAACGTTTTCGGTTCTCCTGAATTGAACTTTCAGGATTTTTCAAACTTCACAAATCTTTACTCTTGAAAATCCTAAAGCTACTATTATTTTGGAATGGAGGGGGTACATTTTAATATACATTGTACACGAGTATATATTAAAAAATATGCAACTTACCTCAGTTCATGCATGGTTCCAGATATAATCTCCTTGGTTGCAAAAAAAAAAGTTAGATATGCGTATGAACATATATAGCATGTTCAAACTCACAACAAAGATTGATGCCCCCTTTACATCTGATTTACAAATGCCATTATCTTGGGTTCAAATAGATGAATGCACTTCCTATGAATTCGAATCTTCGAAACCCTCTTTATGTTGAATTCGACATGTATACTATTTCGTAGCTAGCAATTTGGAATGTATCCATGCAAGTGACAAATGTATAAAGTGCTTCACACTAACAACATGGAGCGCACACATTAATGTTTATATATGAATTGCAAAAGCATCCATTGCCTGTATTTCAAACCGCTCTCACTCTATGGATCGATAATATGAAATAAACACATGCACATGCTAGAATTCAATAGAGTATGGGTGTCTGATAGACCGATTTTCGTCCATACGCAATTTGCAAAATTCATGATCTCATCCAAAAATAATAATGCCATTTATATTTTAATTTAATGCGTAGAACCGCCTTTTACACGTAGATGCACTATGCCTCGCCCCGTTCTCACAAACGTGTTATATATCTCTCTATCTAACGCATAAGTGCACACACTTTATATGCATCGACATTTCTCTTTCACACATGCTCACTATCTCTCTCAGGGTGTCGGGGTGTCTCACGCACATGCTCTCTCTGTTTCTCTCTCTCTCTCTTTCTGACTACTATGTACCACTCTTTTCACTAATCTCAATTCAAAAACACTATTTCTCTCACATGCATATATACACATGCACAGTCTCTACTAGCCCTCTATACGCACATATATGTGCCTACGTGTCTCCCACACGCACATTATCTTTAGGCCTCTCTCGCACACATCCCCCCCCCGACACACCTCTCTCTTAGTAGTTGGCAGATATGATTTCATCATATCATTCGGTAGGATACCCTTGGCTGTTAGGCTGGATGGTAATACGAGGCAAAGTTTTACCCTAGTTCGGATCGGACCCTTGCAGTTGAAGAAAGAGCCTACTCCTGGTACTGTATATTAGTGATAGGGGTGTGTAAAAAGTACACGTGAATACCAGGCATTATGCGTGTGTGTATACTATCGACGAACTAGCCCCCAAGCTTCTATAACATACTAAGGGCTTAGGGTTACAAATCATATATAGTCGGCTTATCACCAGTGGGGATAGAGTCCTCCGCGACTCTGGTAGCTTCATGTTGTACGCCGAGTCCTCCACATGGGTCTTCGTATAACACGTCTCGGTCCAACCTATATGTGGCGCAGGATGGAACCGACCCATGAGTCTTCATGTTGGCCCACCACAACTAGAAATGATGTGCCCACCACACCACACACGCAATCGGCCACTAAGAAAATAAGCATATACAATAGTACAACGGTATCTAGCTCACGATACGTCTCCAGATTTTGTTGATGACACTGGCGGACTTTGCATTTGATGCGTGCTCCGTATTTTGTTGACGACACTTACGGTCATTGTATTTGAAGTGAAAGCACGATATGGTCACTGGACTTCAGAATAAGCTCATCACGGTCACCACGTACATTTTGTCGTGCTAACCAACATGTGGTTGGATGGTTAGAGGACAGTGGTTTCTCAAGCCCACCAAGGTTAAAGTCCCGGTGCTCGCATTTATCTTGTGTTAATTTCAGTATTTTCCGGCGATGTACGTTCAGTGGGAGGAGACGTTCCACTCGACTACGAGGTACCTATGGTGACTTCGTAAAATCTCAAGATCATATATGCTGGCCCACTCTCTCGAAGGTGCTCATAGGGGTAGGGTTCGCGTGCGTGCGCTTATAGCGGTGAGTGCTTGCGCGTATATATGAGCCCTTGCGTCTATACCGTGTTAAACAAATACATATCATGATTATACGGTCACTGGCTCACTAATCAATTGACCAGTCAAACGTTCCACGCGGCGCAACTAGTGTTGCACCATCGGGGCGCGTAACCATGGGGCCCACCTGTCAGCCCGTATATGAAAGAAAGAAATGGTAGTTTGAGTCTGTACTATGTTAATAAAATAGGAGTACATTTTAGGGTGATCATACGGTCACTGGCTCACCATACAGCTCTGTAATTTGTTGATAACACGATCAATTGACCAGTCAAATGGTCCACATTCAGCAGCGCACATTACCATAGGGCCCACCCGTTAGCGCGTATATGAAGGACAGAAATGGTAATAAATTAGTGGTCGGTGGGTATTCGAAGTCGTGAGACCTCTGGTTGGCAGTCACCGGCGGTTGGGGGGCGTTCATTGGGCGGTGGGGTGGGGATCCCCGGAGAAAAAGCTCG
>NC_057799.1:555611494-555633530 GCF_018294505.1 Triticum aestivum | reverse complement strand
CGGTGCGGCGGCGGACCGGCGGTGGGGAGTGGTTTCGGGGAGGGCGGGCCGGCCGCGGGCGGCGGGGGCTGGCGGTTCGGCCGGTGGTGGCTGGCGGCTCTGGGGGTGGAGTTTGATGATAAACTGGAGGCCCTTGATTTCGTATCCAACGGCTGGAAAATCTAATGACCAGAGATGAAAAAGTCAGTCGACTGACGTGTAGCCTCGTCCCGCACGTACACATGCACGCACGCAAGACACGCATGCATGTAGGCGTGCAACACTGACACGTACACACGCACGCATGCTGGCGTGCAACACTGACACGTACACATGCACTCACGAACACACGCACGTACGCACCCATGCATGCAACACTGAAACGTACCCTTGCACGCACGCAACACTCGCACGCCTGCATGCACACAACACACGACGCAAGACACACGCTCAACCTATACGTGCATGCACCCTTTGTTAAGGACATGGATTGTTACAGGTATTAATCAATCTTACCTATGATAAGCAGAACATTGATGTTTGCAGCGGTCTTTATGAATCACAACGTATCGAACGGGCTATCAACATAGTAGGCTTATCTACATGAAAAAGATGACGTCACACTCAATGAACAATCATCGGTTTATGAAATGCCCTGTTCTGACCGCCCTAGCCCACCAAAGGTTCCTCTGCTGTGCGCTGCCTGCGTTGGGTCACTGACATGCAGGCCATGCACCCAAAGAGCCCACACGTCAGTGGAAGAACAGTGCGGTGTCCTAGGTCAGAGTCGAGGGCGCCACTCGCGGCACGCCCGGCTGAACACGCCTCCGTGCCGCATTCAAACGCCTCCATGAAACCCGCCCGTGTGGAAGCCGAGAAACCCACTCTGGACACACGTCCGTTCATGACCGGGCCGGCGTTAAACACAACGCCGGCCGAGCTCCTCCCGTCCGCCGTCTATTTAATCTCCTATTTAAACAAGGCTAAACGCCGGCCAAGAATCGCACACCTCCACCGCTCCCCTATCTCCTCCACCATTTTGTCCACTCTTACAATGGCTTACGAAGAGTAGTTATTCCGCATCCAAGCCGGCTGGGTAGCCCGCCGGATATGAGCTATGTAGCTCGCTGATCCACCTCCCTCCCCTCGCCCGACGGAGCCAGTTGCCGCCCTAAGCTAGCGCATGGTTCAGCAACTCGCCGCTCCAGGCCAGCTCGACGAGGAGCAGCGCACGGGCGTCATTGCTGCCGTCCATGCCGCCGCCTCGTACTGCGTCTCCCGTTTCTGTGGCCGAGACTCCCATGCTGGCGGCCGCGCCATGCAAGCAGCGACAGAAGCCGGGTGCGCGGAGAGCGACGAGTCGGTGGCCAGCGCCTCCGTGTCTGCCGCCATCATCGAGGAGAAGTAGAACACGGGAGTCCGCCGCCACTTGGGTCCCATGAAGGCCTCCATGGAGGCGACGCCGGCGTACACAGCAGGTGTCTTGCCGGATCCTTTTGTTGCGAGGACCTTCGTCGACCCCGCATGGGCTCCACGGAAGAGGGGAATGTTAGGATGAACTCGAGCCGGTGCCGGCCATGGCGAACTAGTGGCCGGTGATGAACTCGAACCGGTGCCGGCCACCATCATCTTCGGCACCAGCCAATGATATCAGTTGGGCAGTGGGGAAGCGAGCCGTCCTTTGTGCTGAAGCATATACCTCCGGGGCTCCCGGCAGTCCGGTGATCGTGCTGCCGGACATGAGGAACACAAATCGATCGGCGGGCGACCATTTAGGCCAGGTATTATATACCTGTGCTGTCCAGAACTAGCACCGCATAGTTCATTTGAATGTAATGAAATCCATCATGTTTGTATGAAAATCCGGTATTTTATATGATTTCCGTCGTTGTTTATATGAAATATCAGTTTGTCTACGTGTTTGCGTGAATTTCGTCCGGTTGGTTGAGTTGCTGTCATAATGTGTGCGGCTACGGTTGGATGGCGTAATTTGCGGGCCGCTGGTCGGTTTGCGGGCGGCTCGAGCGGCGTTGTGGGACAAAAAAACACAGCTCGTGCGAGCTCGTCTCCAACGTGCGCGCTGGAGGATGCATGACAGCATGAGCACCCGAGCCATTCCTCGTTCATCGGTGGCAAAGGCACCGGTGGACAAAAGGGTCGCCAATATTTTGGCTACCCCGGGCAAGATCCAAACAGCCCCTCCCAACAGATTCAAATCCCTCGTTCGCCGTGGAATTTTGCCATGTGTTGTTTTCATGGACTAGCAAGATGCCCGTGCATTGCACGGAACATCAAGATGCATTTTTTTACAAACTCCCGCATGCATGCAAGGGATAATTAATGTCCCCCTTTGCTAGTATCACGAGGCAAACACCATTAATATTGCATTGATTAGTGTTAGTATCCTTGTATATCTACAAGTTGTAATTTTGATAGTGGCCCCTTGTATATAAAATGGAGGGAGAAAGATGAGAGATAAGGTAAGGAGGAGTGGGGCGTGGTGGTGACTGGTGGTCGGACTGGGCGGAGGCATGGGGATGGACGACGCATTATGTCTAGGTTTGTATCTCTCTCTCACACACCCACGTAGGTGGGGGACGTGCATGAAGAGAAGAGGTGCACGCACGGCGCACGTACTCCCGTCTCTTTCTCAAGCACACCCGCGCGGGTACACGGTGGAGCTCATTTCTGTACGAAAAGGCAGCCCACGTGGTAATTTGGCACGTGTACTGGTTGTCCACTTGGTGGAGGGAGGATCGTCTACCACGGGTGAACAAACAAATTGCGACTTGACGCGTTATGTTAAATTAAAAAAAGAGGCAAACCATGTGGGGCCTACCTTAGAGGCAAGGCCCTATGCACTGGAGTACTTTTGATGTGTCCGGTCAACTCGCGGAACGAGGAGAAGCTTGCTTAGTACGCCGTCTCCCCCGCCCACGGGCGCGGTGGCTCGCAGGATGAGGTGAAGCTTGCTTACGAGTAGTAGTAGTAGTAGTAGTAGTAGTAGTAGTAGTAGTACTACTACTACTACTACTACTACTACTACTACTACTACTACTACTACTGTACGCCTTTACGCCCGCTCCCTCGCCCACGCGCGCGGTGGCTCGCAGCACGAGGAGAAAATTTTACTACTCCCTCAGTTTACTCCTCATCCCTACTACGTACTTTGGTTAGTACTCCCTCCATTTACTTATACAAGGCCACTATAAAAAAATACATTTTGCATCTATACAAGGCCACAAATAGTAATCGAGACAAAAGTTACTACTCCCTCCTTTCCAGTTTATGGCTCAATTTCAAAATCTCTCCAACCAAGGTAGACGGTGAGTGGTCGAATTAATTTCGTAGTTTGCACAAGTAATTAGTACGCTCGTTTTTCTCAAGAAGTTATGTTTACCGAGGCATTAATTAGAATGAATGCATGAATGACCACTAAATTTCCATGAACTTGTACATGCATTGGTTAGTTTCCTCTTGACACTGCTTGCGTCGGGTGATCTAACGCACCTCGAAATCCAACATGTAATGGTACTACTACTAGTATAGTAAAATTGAGACTTATCAAACGGAAAAATGATTGTTTTTTAGATGAGCCCTATAAACCCTAGTGGGTACGTACTCCGTAAAAACAGATTTTTCCAAAACTAAGTCGCTCCCTTTCATGAATTTTGTAGTATACTCCTCCGTCGACGCTCCCTTTCATGAATTCTGTACTTCCTGTCGCCGACATGTGGGACATATAGCAACTGGGTCGACGTGTCAAGCACCAAATAACAGTGCAGAACAGCAGGGGGACGCACCCCACTCGTACCGGCCCAGTAGTAGTAATGAGCAATGAGACGTCAAATCACAATGCCGCACCTTCCCAGACGGACGAAGCAACCATTATTTCACACTTTGGTTCGCCATCATATCAAGCCACGTAGTATTGCTTCTGCCTCAAGAGGGACACAAGCATCGCCTTGGTACATCATGACACGTGGGACCGCATGACAGGCCATGCTCCCCCGCCGATCGCTCGGTAAAATCACCTCATTTTTACTATACTTCCTCCGTATCGGTTTACTACATGGCATGCACGTCGTTCTAGGTTGAGAATTTAACTGGCTATATATGTGATGAACAGTACGCTAGCCTTTTAAAAATGTATACTTTTGTATAGTAGTACTATCGATGGATTGTGCCATGGAGCAAAAATTGAAATTAAAAAAAAGGTGGTACATATAGAGAGCGCTCGTCGCCAAATTATGCATATAGTACTATTTAAAAAGCTAGTACGTGCTTAATTGGGGTGCTAAATTCTATTAAAGAAATACTAGTAGTATGTACATACTGAAGAGTTAAAGTAACGAGAAGAAACATAACATAGTTCTGCTGGGGGCCTTGCACAACACACCCCTCAAATTAAACTAAGCACACCTGAAATTAAACTATGCAACTAATCCGGTAGACACTGCATTAGAAGTTTAGAACCACCATGAGCAACAACACTGCCACCTTACTCGGAGTCCTCGTCCACGTCCTTGACTTCGTCCTTGTCCCTCTTCCTCTTGGCCGATACTTCTTTGCTTTAGCCGCACACTTGGCTGTTTCTCTTCATCCAACCCTTGTAGATATTGAAACAAAGGTAGCCATCCATTGCAGCATAGTGGATGTGGTCTATATCTAGTACATTCCGCTGCCATGCATGACGATGAAACGTGTAATGAGGTTTCTCCAGTTTACGGTACGAAGGATGAATCATGGCTCCTGCCAGGGTCAGCATTGAAGGCTGACGAGAGGGCACCAGCCGATTCTTCTGGAGGTCGAAGGGGTTGCCTACAACGAGGCCTATCGACCCAGGACTTCTTTGTCGTTCTTAAAGTCTACAGTAACGAATTTCACTGTTTTCTCCTTGAGGAAGTTCTTAAAATCCTGGCACTCAACGTTGGCATGGCATATGTGGTAGACCAAGCAAATGTTATGTACGCAAACCTGGATCACGGCGGGTTTCTTCCTCTCTTTGTCCTTTAGATCCTTCTCTCGTCCCAGGACTGTGGTGTACTCAACATCTAGCCCAGCGACCCACTCATCATCTGAGTTTTCGAACATGCGTCTGAAGCGAGAAAGGCATCCTTTCACCGTCGCGGAAGAACAGGTGTAGATGACGTCGAACTCATCGCCGGTGATGGTTCTAACCTTGTACTCACCGCCGATCGTGGAGATTTGGGACGCCATGGATTTGGGAGGAGGGTTAGGATTAGTGGAACTGCCGTAATGTGAATGGACGGGGCGACTAGGAGCGAACCGCCGTAGTATTGAAGGACGTGCGGGGACGAGTTGGAGCGAACTGCCAGCGTGCGAACGGCAGGGTAGTGGCTTTCCATTCTCCCATGATACGGGCTTCCGAGAGCCCTTGGATCTGAGATCGAACGGTTGCATGGCGTGATTCTAGACCTATGGGTGAATATCCTATCCTGGAGGGTTATTCTGTAAATTTTTAGCAACTTAGCATGCGACTGTTTGATCTCAGATCCAAGGGCTGCTAGCAGCCCGTATCATGGTCGTGCCTGATGGATTATGGATGGGCTTAGGCCCATATAAGACAATAATCCCTAGTTAATCTCTAAGGCCCATGCATGTGTACGGCAAGTGGTGGGAAGTGTGGGAAGTTTAGTCCCATACTGCTACAGTAAGAAGAGTGAGACCTCTTTATAAGGGCTGCTCTACCACTTGCTATTGGGAGCTTGGGAATAGGAGCTGTACACGCGCGCTCCTCCTCCTCCTCCGCCCGCCTCGCCTCGCCACGCCTCGCCTCGTCACGACGCGCGTGCGCGCGCCGTGGGTTGCGGGAATCAGCCGAGCCGAAGCTTATTTTTGCCGCTCAGGAATGGTTAATTAATTAACGAGTCGTGTACGGAAGTGCCACTGTCCGAGATATTGGACTATGGGCTATTCACGGACTCGGTCGTGGGCCTGGCCCAGGCCCATCTACCTGACGGCCTATATAAGAAGGCACTGGCCAGTGGAGTGAACCCTAACTCAGTTCACTCACTCCCTCTCGTACAACCCTAGCCGTCATCTACTGTTCCTCTCCTTGTGCTGCTTCCGGCGATCCCATCCCGACGACCGCGTGCACGGTTGGTCGGGAGAGCAGGTGCCTACGAAACCTTGTCGTTCGAGATCCTGCCCGGGAGAACGGCAATAAGGGTTTTGGGGAGCGTCTTGACGCGACTGCTCCCGATCCGTTCCCGTCTCCTTCCGCCTCTGCTTCCACTACTTCCCCTGTATCGACCCCATGGCTGACGACGCTGCCGCAAAGAAGAAGGCCTCGGCCGATGCCGAGGTTGCCGCTGCCGCCACCGCGTTGGCCTGACCAACCGGAGGGTATGACTCATTCATCCCCTATTTGCTCGTTCATGCGCTAGCCGTATATATGTTGTTCATAGATGTTTCGGTTCTATGTACTGTACGTGCTCACATGCTTAGATATCGGTATGAGATGCGTACCGTATTTGCGATGATTACTGTTTATTCGTGGATTAGATTAGTCGGAAAAGTGCTAATATTTCCAACAATCCAAAAACCTTATTTTAGGCACTTTTCGACTCATGGCTTCGCCGCTACGCTGAAACAGGAAAAGGTTACTGGAACGCATTTTAAGCGTTGGCAGACAAGGACTACCTTGTGGCTCACAGCAATGAACGTGTTCTGGGTTGGTGGTGTGTCTCCCACGGTAACGATTGCTCCTGAACAGGAGAATACGTTTAGGGAGGCAACCACCATCTTTGTTGGAGCCATTCTTACTGTGATCGGAGACAAGCTAGTCGACGCATATCTCCATATGCTCGTTGCCAAGAATTTGTGGGATGCGCTCGAAGCTAAGTTCGGCGCAACCGATGCTGGCAGTGAGTTGTATGCCATGGAGCAGTTCCATGATTACAGGATGGTTGATAACCGTCCTGTATTGGACCAGGCTCATGAAATACAATACAATGCATTGCCAAGGAGCTGGAGCTCCTAAAGTGTGAGTTACCGGACAAGTTTGTCGCGGGTTGCATTATTGCAAAACTCCCTCCTGGATGGAGGAACTTTGCTACTTCGCTCAAGCACTTGAGACGTGAATTCTCTGTTGAGGATGTCATCGGTCATCTAAGTGTTGAGCCGAAATCGAGAGAAAAGGACTCACACGTGAAAGGGGCAGAGGGTTCTTCTAGCGCCAATGTGGTGTAGAAGAACTCCCACAAGTTCAAGGGAAAGAACTCTGTCCAGCAGAATACTACCTTCAAGAAGAAGGGTAAGAAGAAAGATAAGAAGAGAGATGGCTGCTTCACTTGTGGTTAAGATGAACATTGGGCAAACAAGTGCCCAAACAAGTATAAGAAGCCAGGATAGGACGCAAAGTCTGTCAATGTGACTCTGAGTAACAATGATGCGGCATCAGGGTATGGTAATCTGTTTACCATACTTTCAGTTTGTCATTCAACCGATTGGTGGGTTGACACTGGGGCCAATATTCATGTGTGTGCTGATGTGTCTTTGTTTTCTTCTTACCAGGTCACACAAGATTGTTCCATCTTGATGGGGAATGGCTCGCATGCTTCTGTTCATGGTGTTGGCACGGTAGATCTGAAGTTTACTTCGAGAAAGATCGTGCAACTGAAGAACGTGCAGCATGTCCCCGCTATCAAGAAGAATCTCGTTAGTGGCTCCCTTCTATGTAAAGAAGGGTTTAAGTTAGTATTTGAGTCTAACAAAGTAGTCGTATCTCGATATGGACTATTTGTTGGAGAAGGATATGATTGTGGTGGTTTGTTCCGCCTTTCCCTGGAGGATTTCTGTAATAAAGTTGTGAACCAAGTTCATTCTAATGTGAACAAATGTGAGGTTTGGCATTCACGTCTTTGTCACATAAATTTCGGTTGTATGACACGGCTAGCTAAGATGAATCTAATCCCAAGTTTCACTTTAGCCAAAGGCTCTAAGTGCCATGCGTGTGTGCAAGCAAAGCAACCTCGTAAGCCTCACAAGCCTGCGAAGGAGAGACACCTGGCACCACTAGAGCTCATACATTCAGCTCTCTGTGAGATGAATGGTGTGTTGACTAAAGGTGGAAAGAAATACTTCATGACTTTGATTGATGATTCCACTAGATTCTATTATGTGTATTTGTTAAATACAAAGGATGATGCTCTACACTACTTTAAAATCTATAAGGCTGAAGTTGAGAACCAACTTGAGAAGAAAATAAAACGAGTCCGGTCTGATCGTGGTGGAGAGTACTTTTCTAGTGAGTTTGATCTATTCTGTGTGGAACATGGTATTATTCATGAGAGGACGCCTCCCTATTCACCCCAGTCAAACGGGGTTGCCGAACGGAAAACCGTACTCTAATAGATTTGGCTAATGCCATGTTAGATACATCGGGTTTATCCAAGGCATGGTGGGGGAGGCTGTATTGACATCATGTCATGTCGTGAATAAAGTTCCCGCGAAGGATAATGAGACTACTCCCTATGAGCAATGGGAAAATAAAAGAACTACACTCTCGTACTTGCGCACTTGGGGCTGTTTGGCGAAAGTCAATGTGTCGATCCCCAAAAAGTGTAAGCTTGGACCAAAGACCGTGGACTGCGTTAATTTGGGCTACGCTAAGAATAGCGTTGGCTATAGATTTCTAGTGGTGAAATCCGAGGTACCCGACCAGAAGGTCGGTACAATTATAGAGTCTAAGGATGCTACATTCTTTGAGGATATGGTCCCCATGAGAAACATGCAAAGCACTTCTAGACTGGAATTTGATGAGACTCCTGAACCTGCCATTCCGATGGAATATTATGAACACAAAAGTGATGAAAGTTCATCAGAGGATGATGAGGAAGCTCCTATTAGGAGCAAGAGACAAAGGACTACAAAGTCTTTTGGTGATGATTTCCTCGTGTACGTCGTGGATGATGACACTCCCAGTTCCATTTCAGAAGCTTATGCATCTCCGGATGCTGACTACTGGAAGGAGGCTGTCCGTAGCGAGATGGATTCCATCATGGCTAACGTGACATGGGAGATCACTAATCATCCTTATGGTTGCCAACTATTGGGATGTAAGTGGGTGTTCAAGAGGAAGCTAAGGCCCGATGGTACTGTTGAGAAGTACAAGGCTAGGCTTGTGGCCAAGGGTTATACCCAAAAGGAAGAAGAGGATTTCTTCGACACTTACTCACCTGTGGCTAGGCTGACAACCATTCGAGTGTTACTCGCTTTGGCTGCCTCGCATGGTCTTCTCGTTCATCAGATGGACGTTAAGACGGCTTGCCTTAATGGAGAGCTAGACGAGGAAATTTACATGCAACAGCTGGATGGCTTTGTTGTAAATGGTCAGGAAAGAAAGGTGTGTAAGCTAGTGAAATCTTTATATGGCCTGAAACAAGCGCCTAAGCAATGGCATGAGAAGTTCAATACAACTTTGACATCTGCTGGCTTTGTTGTTAATGAAGCTGACAAATGTGTATACTATCGCTATGGTGGTGGCGAAGGAGTTATACTGTGTCTGTATGTCGATGACATACTGATATTTGGGACCCACCTCAAGGTCATTGAGGAGGTCAAGGCTTTTCTATCTCATAATTTTGAGATGAAAGACCTGGGTGTGGCTGATGTTATCTTGAACATCAAGCTACTGAGAAATACTGAGGGTGGAATTACACTTTTGCAATCCCACTATGTTGAGAAGATTTTGAGCCGTTTTGGATATTGGGACTGCAAACCTTCTGCAACACCATATGATCCTAGCGTGAGGATTCGAAAATTCGAAGGCACGGCTGTAGATCAATTGAGATATTCTCAAGTGGTTGGTTCACTCATGTACCTAGCTTGTGCTACTCGCCCTGACATCTCATTTGTTGTGTGCAAACTGAGCCGGTTTGTTTCCAATCCGGGAGATGTGCACTGGCATGCTGTTGAGCAAGTGATGCGCTATTTGCAAGGTACTGTGAACTAGGGGATTCACTATTCTGGGTACCCGACGGTACTTGAGGGGTATAGTGATTCTAACTGGATATCTGATGCTGATGAGATGAAAGCCACAAGTGGATATGTCTTCACACTTGGTGGCGGTGCTGTTTCCTGGAAGTCTTGCAAGCAGACGATCTTAACCAGGTCGACTATGGAAGCAGAACTCACAGCATTAGACACATCATGCGTCGAAGCAGAATGGCTTCGAGAGCTTTTGATGGATTTGCCGATGGTTGATAATCCAGTCCCGGCTGTCCTTATGAACTGTGACAATCAAACAGTGATTTTCAAGGTTAAGAGTTCAAAAGACAACTTGAAATCCACAAAGCACATAAGAAGAAGATTAAAATCTGTCAGAAAATCAAGAAACTCTGGAGTAATAGCATTGGATTATATCCAGACGGCTAAGAATCTGGCAGACCCTTTTACGAAAGGGCTTTCACGAATTGTGATAGAAAATGCACCGAGGGAGATGGGTATGAGACCCACGTAAGTTGCCATGGGGGTAACCCAACCTATGTGATCGGAGATCCCGTGAATTAGGACCTGGGAAAACAATCCAGCGGTCAACTGAGGAGAGTATCCTTAATTATCCCACTCCATTGGAGATGCAATAATACTCTCAATTCTGTAAGGCAGGCAGACTTTTGTCTTAATGTGTTCCAAAGCTTATGTAAGCAAGATGCTAACCTACAGAGCATTCTTTGGAGGAACACACCTATGTGAGCCCGACTGCTGGTCACAGTCTATGAGATTGGGTGATCTCTAGGAAGCTCATGAGAAGGTACGGAGTATGACTAATAAGCTCCACCCGTGGGGTTTAGCCTTCGACAGCCACGTATCAGCTAACAATAGGCGAAACTTCTGCACGCCAGACTGACAATTCAAGGCATAGTCCATTGTTTAGTTGTGAAGAAGTCTAATCCTATTGCTCTCGGTGGAAGTTCAACTTAACAGTCTCCACTGAAAATTCTGGTATATCAAACATTGTTTGGAACAGTTGACAAACTTATGTGCCTCGAGATCTGGTGGGGGATTGATGGATTATGGATGGGTTAGGCCCATATAAGACAATAATCCCTAGTTAATCTCTAAGGCCCATGCATGTGTACGGCAAGTGGTGGGAAGTGTGGGAAGTTAGTCCCATACTGCTACAGTAAGAAGAGTGAGACCTCTTTATAAGGGCTGCTCTACCACTTGCTATTGGGAGCTTGGGAATAGGAGATGTAGACGCGCGCTCCTCCTCCTCCGCCGCCCGCCTCGCCTCGCCTCGCCACGCCTCGCCTCGTCACGACGCGCGCGCGCGCCGCGGGTTGCGGGAATAAGCCGAGCCGAAGCTTATTTTGCCGCTCAGGAATGGTTAATTAATTGTTAATTAATTAACGAGTCATGTACGGAAGCGCCACTGTCCGAGACGTTGGACTGTGGGCTGTTCGCGGACTCGGTCGTGGGCCTGGCCCAGGCCCATCTACCTGACGGCCTATATAAGAAGGCACTGGCCAGTGGAGTGAACCCTAACTCAGTTCACTCACTCCCTCTCGTACAACCCTAGCCGTCATCTAATGTTCCTCTCCTTGTGCTGCTTCCGGCGATCCCATCCCGACGACCGCGTGCACGGTTGGTCGGGAGAGCAGGTGCCTCCGGAACCCTGTCGTTCGAGATCCTGCCCGGGAGAACGGCAATAAGGTTTTTGGGGAGCGTCTCGACGCGACTGCTCCCGATCCGTCCCCGTCTCCGTCCGCCTCTGCTTCCACTACTTCCCCTGCATCGACCCCATGGCTGACGACGCCGCCGCAAAGAAGAAGGCCTCGACCGATGCCGAGGCTGCCGCTGCCGCCGCCGCGTTGGCCTGACCAACCGGAGGGTATGACTCATTCATCCCCTATTTGCTCGTTCATGTGCTAGCCGTATATATGTTGTTCATAGATGTTTCGGTTCTATGTACTGTACGTGCTCACATGCTTAGATATCGGTATGAGATGCATACCGTATTTGCCATGATTACTGTTTACTCGTGGATTAGATTAGTCGGAAAAGTGCTAATATTTCCAACAGCGCCTACCATGACCGTCGCGTCGCTCGCGCGGTCGCGCCCTTGGAGATTTAACACGGTGCGTTAGGCTATCTGATGTTGGCATGTCATACATAGTCATCACTTAGTCACTCATACTACAACAAGGTTGGCTATAAGGTTGGCTATAAGTGTATTTTTTTACTCCTCTGTATCTCTTTCTTCGTACTCCCTCCGTCCCATAATATAAGAACGTTTTTGACACTAGTGTAGTGCCAAAAACGTTCTTATATTATGGGACACAGGGAGTACTAGTATTTATTGCATTTGCCAAGGAGTGACCTCTTCCAATGAAATGGTGTTGCTAAGTTTGCTTCATTTAATTAGCTATAGACTCAAAATTGTCTTTTCACCTAGGTACACGCGCTTAGCACCGTTTCTTCCTTGGGTCACCAAACTAGTCTCTCTCTTCTTGATTAACTTGCCACATCAGACTTCATGCCTATGTGGCAAGCTTAAGCACCTGTAGGAGAAAGTAAAAGTAAGTACAATAGTGCGCTTTACATGGCATTTTTGCATATGTGGAGGAAAGAGAGGCAAGGAAAAAGTGGAGAAGTGGACTCTCATGCAAGAGCCAGCCTCTACTACATGGTGGAGCATTGGGAGAGGCACCTGTATGGACGTGGTCAGGAATCGGGAGACTCACGCCGGTCGTAGCGCCGCAGTTAAAATGATAATGGCAAGTCAAATCACGGGGCCCCACCTGTCCAGCAGTAACTCGCTGTCAAATCACACAGCCCTACGTTTGCAGTAGCCTACTCCCTCATCTTCTCGCGTCTCTGTCGAACCGTGTCAGGACCGGTTTTCGGGATATTAATTTCCCAGAAAAATGGCCCTTGTGCTCACCAGCCCCAGGATTACTGTTAGCTGATGAGGCACCAACTTGATACAGAAATTTCCAAGCAAAGTACAAAATATGTAGTACAAGACCATTGTGGCCTCTGAGTACAACAATTGGTTTCTAGTGGTTGATGGCGGAAGCGGTTTGTGGTTCATCTGCGTCTATGGGACTCCATTTCCCACAGGAACAGCTGACCAGGGTAACTCCTATCTTCGCGCGGCTGCTATCTCCATTGCCAAGGTTCCAGGACTGTCATCGCGGCGCTCCTCTCCACGCAAGAAATCTGGCCAAGACAATAGCCAGGGACAAGCCAGTGAGTACTTTTGAATGTACTCGCAAATATCATGAAAACAGGTATAACCTAGCAGGTGATAATCATGCACTAAAATAATCCGCGATCACTTAGTCAGTCCCAAAATAAAACTCATGATGCACGTAAACAGGGAATTAAAAATGCACCGGTCGGGTGTCTGAAGCGACACCTTGAATGGATAATAATATAAAGCGTGCCTCAGTCGGGCGTCTGAGCGACGTCACATAAAGGGCTTATATAAAAGAATAACAAACATGCCACAGTCGGGCGTCTGAGCGACACCACATAAAGGGCTTATAAGGTAAATAAATAACAAGCATGCCACAGTCGGGCGTCTCAGCGACACCACATAAAGGGCTTATAAGGTAAATAAATAACAAGCATGCCACAGTCGGGCGTCCCAGCGACACCACATAAAGGGCTTACAAGGTAAATAAGCATGGTGAATATCCAGGAGGTAGAACCGTCCCAGGGATATTCAATAATTCAAATAATATAATGGGTTAGTCCATAATAATAATAATCATAATCATCACAAGTCACAAGTCATGATCCAAGTTCTGGTTTAACAGTTTTTCTCCTCCGAAGACCGACACTAAGACCGACACTTGACCCATCCCAGACTGTAGTCCTTAACCATGGACACGGCTATTCGAATAGATGTATAATCTCTGCAGAGGGTGTACTCTTTACCCACGGGTAACGGATTTCTTTAGTCCATCGGGACTAATTCCGTCTACGGTCTTTTAATTGAAAACACACCTAACCGCACACACCAGCCTAACTTACCGGTGTCTGGAATCACCCACGACACCCGTTAAGCGAAACTCTAAGTGGGGAGGCTACAACCTCGATGTAGCATGGGATCACAAAATTTATAACGCGCGCAAACTAGGGGAGCTACCCCCTCGGCTCCAACCGGAATCACCCATGCCCCCGGACCAGGTGGCATGCCTACCGGATGCAGCCGGGATCTTCCACCATGGCCTCTCTGTACGGTGTGTGCTAGAAAGGGGTTGACAACTTACTGAACCGTACCCTACCTATGGCAGGGACAAGTGGTAGTACGAAACAAGTATGGGAGGTTACTGGAACAAGACTCGATCTATGGCCAACTCAGGAGGTTTATGTATTCCCTGCATGGTTAGCATAGCAATGTTCTTCATAGTTTCCCGACAGGGTCACCACCCCTCATGCCCCATCATGCCTTGCTGCACATTCTCGCCACAACGAGACGTCAGTCGCGGGGTTGTGTTCACCGGAACATAACCTTCTTTCGGACTCTCTCCGAGCTATCATCAGGCCCATGTGGCATGAGAAGTAGCTACTGTCACCAATGCCACATACATAACAGAGAAGATTTTCACCATGAGCTTATATGCATGAGTATGACTCCACATAAAATAACACCATTCCACATTAGCATAAATGACGGAGTTCTAGAATATTCTAGCAAAACAGCACCCAACTTGTATCATATCTGAGTTCAAAATGCTTGCCTTCAAGGTGTGGAGGGGTGAGGTGCACTCCAAAACTTTTGGAAGTTATAATCTCCCCTCCAAATTCCTATTTTGAGGAAATTTAAATTAACACATAATTTAAAAACAGTACAAAAAAAGTTGTTTGGAAAATTTTCAAATAAATATGAAAATAAACTAGACATAATTTGAGAAACAACAGAAAAAGAATCAAGTCAATTGGACAGATATTTAAAAAGTTATAGCTAGTCAAAGTTGTGTTTTTAATAAAAATCAGAAAAAGGAAACGGTTCTGGGGCTTACGCTTTCCCTTAGCGAAGGCGTATTCGGTGGAATACGTTTCCACTTAAGCCAGCGTGCGTCAACTCATGGGTCACTGACAGTGGGTCCAGGGGGCACACTTGTCAGGTTTGACCAGTCGTTCCCCCGCCTCCTTCCTCTGGCCGAACAGAGGCGGGGCTCCGGCGATCAACGCCGGTGAACGGCGGCTCCCCACGGGGTCCCGAGGGCAGGGATGGATCCGCGATTCAAGGGCGGTCCTCCCCGTGGTCGAAAGGCTGGCGGGGACGCAGGGAGTCGCCGGCGGCGAGCTTCGCGGCGGTCGGCGTTTCGGGAGCAATTGGGGGTTTGGGCTCTGGTGGTTCCCGAGCGGGTTTGAGGTGCTGGGCAGCTCCGCACGGTGAAGGGGAGTCGGGTGGTGGTGCTGGATGAACGGGAGGAGCTCTGCTTGCGACGAACTGGACCGGAGGGCGGCGGCGGCCGAACTGGCCGGAGACGAGGTAGACGGCCTCCCTCCGTCGATTGTTGGCTATGGGAGCATTAGGGAGATTGCCTGAGGTCGCCTGAGGGTCTGGACGAGCTCGGGGGCCCCTTTTATAGCGTATCTAAGTTGGTTCCGCGGCGACCGGGGATAAGATCGTCGGCGGCAGTGGATAGGAACGGCGAACCGCCATTCTGTAGCTTGCAGCGCGACGTATCGAGGCTGGGGATGGCGGCAGAGGCTAGCCGACGAGCGGGCACTGCTCCAGGGGCGAGCTGGCGAGCGAGGGTGGCTCGGGCGGCGCCGTCCATGGCAGGAGCCTGCTGTGGCCGACCGGACGGCGGCGCTGTGGGGCTCCGGGGGTGGCCTGGCAGGTTCTGGTGAGTGGGCGAGGCCGGGGCGCGGCCCTGTGGGCGAGCAAAGGCCAGGGGCGCGACACGGCGGCTCGGCTGCGCGCGCGTGCAAAACGCGTCCAGAGCACGCACGCTACGTGTTCGGCAAAATGCCAAGGCATGGCAGGGGGCTCCAATCCACATGAGGTTTAGCAGGGTGGGGCTATAGACTAAGGTAGAGCCATGAGACATGCTGAATAGGCAAAGCAAGCAGGTCCAATGTGCAAACTAAAAACCATGTCAAAACTGACCATGCACACAAGGTGCTCGACAGAATGTTATGGGCATCTAGGCATCTCTTGGGGTGGCCATAAACTCCAAATCCTAGTCTCTTTAGATGATAGAGAGGGTGGCAATGTCAGTCGGGCAAAACCAGAAACTTCTTGGTGCAAGTTTTTGAGAAAACCAATTCTGGGCAGAAACTAAAAGCTATCATTTCCTGGACCAAAATTACTCCAATGGGTCCACTCTCCTAGACTTAAACATTTTGTAGGGAGGACTATAAGCAGGAAAAAGAATCATGGGCAACAGAGCAAAATAAAATGGGGTTGTAGTAGAAAGTGCCAAACTGGACCAGAGAGCAAAAGAGGATGATTTGCTCAAATTTTTCAAAGAACATTAGTGGGTTTTTGCACAAAGATGAATAATATACTACTACTAACATCCCCCAATTTTGGTGGGAATTTTAAAGAAGTATTTGAGAGGGTTGTAGTGCAAATGAGGCTCTAAAGCTTATGAAAATCATTTAAAAGAAATGAAGCTCAGAAAAAAATAATTATGCAATTAAATCCACTGATAAAAGAATTGTTTTATTGAGAGAGTATACAAGTCCAATAATATTTTTGGAAAGTTTTCACGTGGGGTAAAAACTCCACAATATTAAAGAGAAGAGGGGTTCTGAAATCAAAAGATAAATCCAGAAAATAAAAATTAATTTCCTGGCAAAATTTTAATTAATAAAACAAGGTCAAAATTTTGGGGTGTTACAAACCGACTAGGTGGAACTGCCCCGCCTACCGCGCAGGAAAAGCCCCGCCCTCGACTTTTATATACAACTACATCCGCTTAAGAATCCAATGATATACTTTTTGTGACACAGTAACTCATATTTAGTTAGTCAAATGGATGACCTAGAACTACGTGTAGGCCCTATAAACCGAGACGCCTAAAAATAAAAAAACCGAGACGCCTAAAAATAAAAAAACCGAGACGGAGAGGGTAGTTCAGCACGTATCTTTTTAGATCAATATAGTCAGGATTCACCAAGGAGCAAAACCAAGTGGTAGGATGCTCCTGTCATGTTGGCGTAGCAACTCAAGCAGGGTCAGTCCGCACACGAAATGGCGACACACTTAACAGGACCCCTTTGGCCGACATGTGGCTCATCCACCGTCTTGTTCCACGTGCGATGCACCAAATTACAGTTCAGAGCAGCGGTTGGAATTGGAGGCACCCCGGTCGTAGCGCCGCAGTAGTAGAAAATGAACGATGAGGGGTCAAATCACAAAGCCCCACCTTTCCCGCATTAAGCTAGACGGACGAAGCAACCATCATTTCACTCCAGGGCGCAAGAGCATAAAGAAAAGAGAAAACAATGAAGCGTGCGGCAGCTACCTAGGGCACCCTAGGGTAGGGGTCTCCACTACAGATCCTTTTTTTTGAAAGCGCCTCCACTACAAATCGGCTTCTCCCTCGTCCTCTTAAAGAAAACCGATGATGAGTGCGGCGGTAGGGTTTGTAGGAGTACTACGGCGTGCGGAGCCACGTCGTAGTAAACGGGTTCGAGTCGACGCCTTAAATATGTGAGGGCCGCTTGGTTTTACGGGAACGAGGCAGCATTTTGGGTTCGGGGACCAGTGGAGATATAGTACGTACAAAAAATTGTGGACGTAGGTTCGACCGAAAGGCAATGATGCATGGGCCCTGCATTTTGATATACTCGGGGCCGCATGAAATTTGCTACTCTACTCAAAACTAGTAAGGTACACACGTATTGAACGCATGAGATTTCGAAACCAAATTACGAATAAATACACACTATAGCATGTAAAGCTTTGAGTCATATATGCATGATGTAGATGTTCATTTAGTTCTTATAGTTCATTTCATTCAAAATCAATTAGTTTTATAAAAATGTTAAGATTCATGGGGTTGTGCATTGTAAATCATAAAGTAAAAAACAAATAATGGCAATTCATTTAGAAAAAAATAATCAATTATGATACAGAAGATTCTAGAACAAAGGAGAAGTGCTTGTGTTTTGAGGTTTGTGCATTATGCTTAAGTTCAACCATGGAGTCTTCTAGATTGTACATGTGGCAGATCTGGTGGAATGTTGATGATATCCAGCGGCTAGTAGTGCTCGGATTTGCCTATCTCTGCACTGTCGGGTTAGCTTCATCCAGCGACCATCTTTCAAAGTTATTGGCACACTATATAGTTCTTGTGCCATAGTTGCATGTTTTGGAAAAAAGCTACTGGTGGGTTGTACTATCTATTTAGGAATAGAAGATGTATACATGGAAGTTGTAGGGAAAGAGATGACATGGAGCATCTCAATTCCTATGAGTAGGGATTGGAAAAGAGATGTCATTTGGTTCACATCATAGGAACTTTTCTATTGAATCTAGAGATGACATGTATCTCAATTCCTATGAGGAGGGATTAGAAAAGAGATGTAATTTGGTTCATATCATAGGAACTTTTCTATTGAATATACGCTAATGTTTATTTTCCTTTGAAATTAAGGGAGTATAGGAATCCATTCATATGAACCAAGTGGCTCTAAAGCTATAGAAATGATATCATGTTTATTTCCTTTGAAATGTGGAGTATATGAATCTATTCCTATGAACCAATTGGCTCTAAAGGAAAAAATCCTATAAAAATCATATCATATAGAGTTCCTATGATATTCCTCGACACTAAAGGATGCTTGAAATTGCTACGGGTGATACGATGGTCTTTCTTTGTAGACTCCTCACCCATCTTTATAGTTACCTTTCGAAGATGAATGAAATGATATATACATGGTATTCTACATGTGCAATTTGGTACACGAAAACTCGGTAAAAGTTTGCGAGGTTCGAATTTTCAATAAAGCTATATGCACTGCATTTCGGAACAGAGGGAGCATACGGCAGTTGCTAACACTCACGTGGAAGATTTGTGTGTAGGAGGAGTGGCTGTTCTGTTAAATGACATGGCAAAACTGACACTGTCGGATGCCGATCTAACGGTTCTTACGGCGTTCGTTAGGAAAAGGCTTGTGGCGAACGTTTGTCGGATAATGATTTACGAACACATGCATTGCATTGATACTTGCCCCTCTCTCTCTCACGCACACGCACCCTCACGAGTCACGACTCTCCCGAGTCCTCTCGCAGACTCGCACGTCGCACCCACCGTCTATCTGCAGGTAGACGTCATGCACATATGTGCTCTTCACACCCTACCCTCAGAACTCCTAAAAAACAAAAGACGGCGCGCACATTTTATTTTAGCTCACACGTCACACACTTATACTATTACTCTTGCGGAGAACGTTCTTTGGGCATAGTATATTGCACTCTCACGAAGAGAAGTGGTGCACGCACGCACTAGTTCTCTCACACCCACTCGCGGGTACACGTAGGAGCGCATTTTTTTGAAGCTGGTACAAAAAAATCACTCCACTATATATAAAAGCAGGAGCCTTAGCGCTTGCTTTACTAGGGTTCCTCTCATTCACTCTCTCATGCTCTCTAGATCTAAGCAACACATAGGCGGCCACATTCTCTCTCAGCTCACGGCTGGTCACAAATCCGGCCGGACAACCTCGACTGGGGCAGGGGTGTAGGTGCATCGTTCACGCTGTCGTCGGCGGCGAGGGAAGAGATCAACGGCTGCCCGCGCGTCCCGATCGGCGGCCGTGCTGTTCTCTCCGAGAGAGCGCCGGCTCGGGAGGGCCTCCGACCCCTTCTTCCTCCCTGCGGTATTGTGGCCAAGATGCGGCCTCCCGACGCCGTCTTTGCCACATGCCGATGACCCTCAGGTATATATTCCTTCGAAACCTGCCTTGCTCTACTGCCCCAGCTCCCTTCGTGTGGATCCTTTTCTACTTCCGTCCACTGTTCCAAAGCCACATAGACTTCTACTATTATTAGAAGTAAAGCTAGTTCATACAGTCGACTCAAAGCGTTGGTTCAAACAGGGAAGAAAGTGGGAAAGCTGTAGCATGAATCTAGGACTTGGTTCTAAGAGGAAACGGGGGAAAGTAGTAATATCTGTCACTGTTTAAATAACCATATTTCGTATTCGTGCAAACAGGGATGTCTGTCTCCATATCGTTTCGGGATGTCTGTCTCCGTATCGTTTCTATCCGCGCAATCAAAAGCACACACCTCAGTTTTAGTACAACTGCGCAAAATGAGATGGCTATCCCTCGTTGCCGTCGTCTAACCTCCCGTCTTCAAGGTATCCCTACATTGGTACTAGTAACTAAGGTAGAATGACCAACGCAATCTAAAAGAAGCTGATTCGTATGTTTTACTTCCTGATTGCAGTGCAGGGACGAGCGAAAACAACTGCATCCTAGTCCGGAATGCACTTTCTACCAGTTCATCCATGGACCGAGGACTAGCTGGCATGGCTGCACGGCGGTTTTTTGGACAGGTGCGCGAACAAGAGGCATTGTGGTCTGCTTATTTCTGCAAATAGTGGTGCTTAAATTTAGTGGAATGCACAAGCATTTCAGCTGGTCAGTACACTGCATGGTTCAGTTCAGCATTCCAGCTGAGACCACAATTATAATTGGTTATTCTGGAATGAGAGAACCTAACCCTGAATGGTGGCAACAAGAAAAAACCAGAGTGAACTCCAGGAAATTTAAGCCTGCCGGGAGGCCCTTTGCTCAGAGAAGCCTTGCTTGTTTTTTTCCTGATTTGTAAACCTTCTCACAACTTTGTCTTTTGCTGTGAACTAGTATATGTTTGTTATGTTCTATGAATCATTGAGATGTATAAAATTGCTTAACTTATGCTTTTCAAGTTTTTTATGAAGACGAGTTTAATGTGAGTGTTCCACATGAGCGCTGGACTAGCGTGTGAACGTTTGGAATTTATTACATTGTGGCCTCACTTAACTGCATGAACCACTGTAACAAGATACATAGTTGATTATATGTCAGACAGCAGATTGTTGATTGTTAGCTGGTTGATAGCCTAGTGTTGAAGCGAGCTGAGCCAATGTGCCGTGTTTTGCACAACTGCTTACAAGTGGGGTAGCACCAACAGTGTTTACAAGTACTTATGTATACGTCGGCGCACGGTTCTCGAACGAGTGCTCTATTTCATCAAAACACACACTGCTCGTATGATAAACCGTGACAACTTATGTCTTACCATGCCATATTCATGAAAAAACTAGTGAGGACGCATCTGTTTCGGCAACAATTACGATGGTTCTCACATGATTCACGGGCACACAAAAGTAGCAGCAGTTCCCATAGACAGATTCAAACAGAGTACTAGCCCCAGAGGGGTCGATAACAGGCAAGGTTCGGATAATTAGACACAATCGAAACTACTATTAAACACTAGCTGGGGCAACTATTTCATGCCTCGATCTAATTTGGGCTGGACACAAGACGGACCTTGCCATGAACATCATCGAGGACGTCCAGCAGCAGCTCAATCCTGTGAACCTTCATGAAGACAACCTTGTGGCCTTGCCACTGATAAACTTGTTTGTGGAGGCATGCCACATCATCTTCCTGCGTAAGCTTGACAAGAACAGTATGCCTCACAAACGAAGGAGTAGCTTTGAACTTCTTGTGCTTCAGTACACCCTGGACAACATGCCTGACAATAGTGAGGCTGGAATACAACTCTTCATTGGTATAACCGCAAATGGCTTCTAGGATCCAACAGCCTAAGAACTCTGTTTTCCCAGTGCGTATATTCAGGTCGTCCGCCTCATAGCGAGTGACATGTACAACCACACAATCCTTGTCTGCATCAGGGCTCTAATTGAAACAAAAACAAATTCTGAATTACTTTTCAAAATAAGAAACACAAGTATTTAAACCACTATGTATAGCATGGCATCGAAGCTAATAAAATTTTGCATTATTAATCACCACATACTTCCTTTTCTAAAAAAAATCACCACATACTTAGATGAAAAACCACAATCGAGATCGGCAAAGAAGGAAATCACCTTGGGCAGCT
>NC_057799.1:555603487-555611203 GCF_018294505.1 Triticum aestivum | reverse complement strand
TCCTCGAAGGGGGAAAACTGCTCCTGCGGTGCCACGGGGGTTGCAACCTCAAACGGGGCGTTGACCATCTCAGTAGTGGCCGTGAGCGTATCTGGGGTCAGCTTGGTGGTTGCCTCCATCTTCTTGGAGCTCTTTGTCTCGTGGGGACCAGCCTCCCGTGTCTGCTCCAATATCGGCAGATCTTTGTCTGGTTCTCCTTGGTCCATCATGAAACTGACGAATACTAGGAGACCACCGAAAGGAAAACACAATCGCAATGACAATGAAACAAAAAAGAGAGTGAGGATCGGTTACTGCTTTGCAAAAGTTCTTTTTTTTCTCTGAACGAAAATATACCAACATCACGGATCCGCTTACCTTCCCTTCGTTCGGAGAGAAGAACAGTGGCAGATGCGAGTGTTGCCTTTCTTGAAGATGGTGAGGGAGAAGGGGATTCAGCGAAGAGTGAAATGATGGTTGCTTCGTCCGTCAAACTTAGACTGCGGGGAGGTGGGGTTTTGTGATACGACGGCTTGTTACTGCCGCGCTACGACTGGGGTGACTCTCCGCCTGCATACTGCCTTCTAATTTGGTGGATGGCATTTGGGCCTGCGCGCTGCATGGCCCGCATGTCGGTGAACAAAAGTATAACGACATTCAGTAGAGGGAGACGTTTCAATGACCTAGGAGGAGCCAGAAGCGGTAGAGTGTCTCCACTGTACTAGTAGTAATTGTTTTTCTGGGTAGTTGTAGAGTGTCTCCACTGTACTAGTAGTAATTGTTTCTCTGGGCCCAAGGCAAAACAGCCCATCCACACTAGTAAATAGTAAAATCAATTCAAAAGCCCATCCACACTGGGTGCTCTTCTTCCTCCTCGCTCCCACCCACCTCACGCCAGCTCGTTCCACTCGTACCCCCATATTCCTCACCTCACTCCTACAGAAAACCCCAGCTCCCCTTCTTCCTCATTCCTACAGAAAACCCCCAGCTCCCCTTCTTCTTCGCTCGCACTACAACTAGGTTCGTCATTCGTTACTCTGCTCAAATCCGTGAGCGCGACGCGACGCCCTCGAGGAAAATGGAGTCGGCTAACCCCAGCGCCAAGAAGATGAGGCTCCCGCCAGCGGTGACGCCTGTTGTAGATCCCGCACCCGGCAGCGCGGGGAGAAGCGGCGACCCCGCCCCCACCGGATCCCAGGAACCCGTAGAATCTTGGGTGGACCGCATCAGCGATCTCCCGGACGCCGTCCTTGGGGAGATCACCTCGCTTCTCCCCACCAAGGGTTGTTGCCGCACCCAAGTCCTCTCAATTCGGTGGCGCCCTCTATGGCACGCCGTGCCCCTTAATCTCGACTGTCATCAGCTATCTCTCTTTAATGATTTTGAAATCCCCAGAGCCATCATCTCCTCCCACCAGGGCTCCGTTCAAAGCCTCTGCATCCCGTCATGCTACCTGAGCAAGCATACCATGCCCTGCACGGTGGACGCCTGGCTAAAATCCCCTGAATTCACAAAACTACAGTTGCTTGAGTTCTACTATTCCCCTGGAAATCACATACCACATACCGAACGCCATGAACTTGTGCCCTCAGCACCGACGTCCATCTCGTGGTTTTCGTCCTCTCTCCACACTGCCACCTTTGCGATGTGCTACCTACCAGACAATCTGGTACTAAACCTTCGACTCCCATTTCTCAAGAAACTTTCACTTGTGCGGGTTCGTATATCGGAGGCCTCATTGCACAGCATCATCCACTCCAGTTGCCCTGCGCTGGAGTGCTTGGTGCTTGTTTTCACAGTTAGAATCGGTTGTCTCGAAATAAAGTCGCCTAACCTTGTAAGAATTGGAATTTCTTTTGACGGAAGGCAGCTCATCATCCAAGATGCCCCTTCACTTCAAAGGTTGATCCTTGATTCTAGTTATTCACCGTTGCAAATAACCGTCCTCTCTGCGCCTAAACTGGAGACCTTGGGTGTAATACATGATCTCTGTGCTCATTTCAATATGGTGTTTGGCTCCACAGTTCTTCAGGTACTTTATATTATCATCTACACTTGTAACCATAAGCTGCATTTTAAATTTCTGCACATAATTTATATATCATGTTGGAGTACACATTTTGTACTAATATTATGTTCTATGCTCAATGAAGAGTTTCTCCATGGATGGCCTATCAATGGTGCTGGATTCTGTCAAGATCTTATATATCCAAATGAATAGTTTTGATCTGAACAAGATTATTGGCTTGCTACAATGCTTTCCATGTCTGGAGAAGTTGTATATAAAGGTGATAATTTCACGCACATTGGAAGCCCGCATATAGTGTACTAGAATTAACCGTTCAACTGTTGCTCTTTCGACACTCTTCTTTTAGACCTTAACTGTTTTCAATCTTCATGTCTATTTAGGCAACAGGACGGGGCAAGAAAGTTATAACCAATCGGTGGATTTGTAAGCATCGGGATTTTCTCACTTCTCATGAGATTGATTGAAGACAATAACGCTAGAACGATATGTAGCCAACCGTGCAAACACAAGATTTGTCACATTCTTCCTGCTGAATGCGAGGTTACTATTGTCCATCAGGCTTAAGTTTATCAGCAGCATGGTTTTGACGGATGGGTATGTCGAAGAGCAAAAAAAGGAGTTTCAGGTGGGCAAAAGAGCTTCTGAACGTGCCGGGCTTCTAGTTACAACATATTGTGGTCATAATCCAGTAAATTTTACGACCCAGGATGTTCATTCTATGGACCTGACCGATCCATTTGACTGTGACTGCCGAAAACAGTGCTGGAGTTAGATGTTGTTGCCCTTTTCAATCTGGTTTTTTTGTAAACCTGATGAACAATTAACCCTCATGCTTTTGTATAGTTTGTAAGCTGGAGTTAGATGTTCCTGCCCTTTTCAACTCGGCTGTGACTGTCATATTTTCTTTGAAACAAGGCAAATGGCTTGCCATTCGTTTAATTTAGAGTGAAATATTATAACAAATCCCAACCAAGGGAAATAACATCACTCTCGTCGGCTGCTTGAGCTCACTGTGCATTACAGAAGCCAAGTGATTAGCCCCCACCAGCACCGACAAACTTATTTCGAACTAGCACATCAAATGGGCTGTAAATTTTCATAGGAAAGGCTGCATGACCGTGACAGATTTGGATTCTGACATTTGGGACCCGCGAGGAAATAGCCTATCCAAGGTGGTGTCGACTTACTAGCCAGTCAACAAACGATTCTTCCTACCAGCCGTTGGATTGACATCCAACATCTGTCGTGTATCTTATATCTCTTGTCTTCTTCTTCCTCCAGCCGCCCAAACCAAACCACCCCGTCGGCTCCGCCTGCTCCTGCCTCCCATGGCTGGCTGCGCCTCCGCCGCCCTACCATACGTACCCTCCAACGTTGGCCAGTCCCTCCCTCTATTCCCCCACACGTCCTGTTATTCTCTGGCGATGTCAGCCCCAACATGCACCCGCGCCCGAACCAGTCAACCCTCGTACTCCCCTCCGCCTGCGACTGGACCGGCGCATTTTCAACGGCTCTTGTTCGTTCCGTCCGAGGCCTCGCCGTCGTCCTCCGCCTTGCGGCCTTGGTTCGCTCACCGTGCGCGGTGCGCCGCCCTCTTGCGTTGTCAACGTCGTCAACAACCGAGAGGAACAAGGAGATGACTGTACGTGGACAGGATGACAGTAGGGACCCACCAGCGTCATGGCAGTACGCAAGCAAGTGCCTCTATAGTACAAGCCCAAAAATATGGTTCCTCCTAATGGTTGGACATCTGGGGCTCACGCCATTGTCAACGTAGTCAATAAACGAGAGAATTACACTACGAGCGGCTGACACTAGGGACCCAGCAAGTCGCGCAGTTTTTTTTGAGGAACAAGCAGTTGTTATTTATACTAGTTTTAGCGACGGATCAGGGTAACAATGGGGCTGTGCGGGGGCTGTGGCCCGTCTAGCCAGGGTTTTATTTATGTTTACCACATCATGAGCCCAGTTGTGTTTTTTTCTTGCTGAAAATGGCTAGCCCAGTTCTATTTTTTTAAGAAATACCCAAACAAGGCCTACATGCTTTATCGGCCCTGCTGGGTTGCAAATCTTTCAAGACGAGGAGAGTTTCATTCGGTTTGCCCAGAAATGGGCTGTACATTTTTAAAACACATCAAACCGGGAATTAGTTTCAATTTTTTTTCATTACAAGATCTTAAATTCCATTGATTTTTATGCGTGGACAATTATTTGGATTTTATATTTATATAAATTATTTTTCAAAATAGTTTGAATGTGAATCGATATTTCTGGATTAAAAACAGTTGACCGCACCGAAATATGCAAAATTTCGTATACTTTTTAACCGTGGCCACAATATGGGGTGTAATGCTAACAAAAAGAAGATGGGCTCCAAAAAAATTCTTAAGAATTAGCAAATGGGTTGTACATTATTAGAAATAATGGCAGATGGGTTGTATACTGTTTTCCACAGATTTGAGGCTGACTTGTGCACCTACACTACAAAATAAATACACTTCCGTGATGATACGTGTTTGTCACAGTAGTGTGACGCCCCCGATTTGACCATACACTAATCATACACGCAAACGTGTATGATCAAGATCAGGGACTCACGGGAAGATATCACAACACAACTCTAAAAATAAAATAAGTCATACAAGCATCATAATACAAGCCAGGGGCCTCGAGGGCTCGAATACAAGTGCTCGATCATAGACGAGTCAGCGGAAGCAACAATATCTGAGTACAGACATAAGTTAAACAAATTTGCCTTAAGAAGGCTAGCACAAAAGTAGCAACGAACAAAAAGGCAAGGCCTCCTGCCTGGGACCTCCTAACTACTCCTCGAAGCCGAACTCCACGTAGAATCATCCTCGGGATCTCTAGCTCCTGGACTCCAGCAACTGGTTGCGATAATCAGGTATAGAAAGGGGAAAAGAGGGAGAAAAGCAACCGTGAGTACTCATCCAAAGTACTCGCAAGCAAGGAGCTACACTACATATGCATGGGTATATGTGTAAAGGGCCATATCGGTGGACTGAACTGCAAAATGCCAGAATGAGAGGGGGATAGCTAATCCTGTCGAAGACTATGCTTCTGGCCACCTCCATCTTGCAGCATGTAGAAGACAGTAGATGGTAAGTTCAGCAAGTACCATCGCATAGCATAATCCTACCCGGCGATCCCCTCCTCGTCGCCCTGTTAGAGAGCGATCACCGGGTTGTATCTGGCACTTGGAAGGGTGTGTTTTATTAAGTATCCAGTTCTAGTTGTCATAAGGTCAAGGTACAACTCCGGGTCGTCCTTTTACCGAGGGACACGGCTATTCGAATAGATAAACTTCCCTGCAGGGGTGCACCACATAACCCAACACGCTCGATCCCATTTGGCCGGACACACTTTTCTGGGTCATGCCCGGCCTCGGAAGATCAACACGTCGCAACCCCACCTAGGCACAACAGAGAGGTCAGCACGCCGGTCTAAATCCTATGGCACAGGAGGCTGGGCCCACCGCCCATTGCACACCTGCACGTTGCGAACGCGGCCGAAAGCAGACCTAGCCTAGTAGGCGTTCCAGTCCAATCCGGCGCGCGCCACTCAGTCGCTAACGTCACGAAGGCTTCGGCTGATACCATGACGTCGAGTGCCCATAACTGTTCCCGTTCTCGTTAAGCGTGTTAAGTATCCACGAATGCCGACCAGGGCCAGGCCCACCTCTCTCCTAGGTGGTCTCAACCTGCCCTGTCGCTCCGTCACAAAGTAACAGTCGGGGCCGTCAGGAACCCAGGCCCACCTCTACCGGGATGGAGCCACCTGTCCTTTCAGCCCCCTCATCAGAATCACTTGCGGGTACTCAACGAGCCGACCCGACTTTAGTCACCACATGTGTCATGTATATAAAGTATATAGTATATACCCGTGATCACCTCCCGAAGTGATCACGGCCCAGTAGTATAGCATGGCAGACGGACAAGAGTGTAGGGCCACTGATGGAACACTAGCATCCTATACTAAGCAGTAGGATAGCAGGTAAGGGTAACAACTGTAGCAACAATGACAGGCTATGCAACAGAATAGGACTAACCGAAAGCGGTAACATGCTACACTACTCTAATGCAAGCAGTATAGAGAAGAATAGGCGATATCTGGTGATCAAGGGGGGGGCTTGCCTGGTTGCTCTGGCAAGGAGGGGTCGTCAACTCCGTAGTCGAACTGGGCAGTAGCAGCGTCGGTCTCGTAGTCTACCGAAGAAGGAGAGGGGCAAGAAACAGTAAATACGAAGCAAACAAAGCATCACAAAACATAAGGAGGCAAAACGCGGTGCTAGGTATGCCCTAACGCGGTAGGAGGTGATACCTACGAAGGGGGGAACATCCGGGAAAGTATTCCCGATGTTTCGCATTTTCGGACAGATGAAACGGAGGGGGAAAGTTGCGTGTTTGATATGTTAGGGATGTGTGGTGGACGAACAAGCTGCGTATCCGGATTCGTCTCGTCGTTCTGAGCAACTTTCATGTACAAAGTTTTCCCATCCGAGCTACGGTTTATTTTATATTAAATTTTAAAGATTTAAATCATTTTTAGAATTTAATAAATTAATTTAATTCGAAATTTAATTAATGCATCAGCATGACGTCAGCAGTCAACGTTGACCGTTGACCTGGTCAACCTGACAGGTGGGTCCCACCTGTCAGGGGTTGTTAGCTAATTAACAGTAGTTAATTAGTTATTAGGTTAATTAATCTTAATTAGTTAATATTAACAGGGTTAATTAAGTTAATTAATTATCTTAATTAATTATCTTTATTATTTATTTATTTATTTATTTATTTTTATTAATTTATTTTATTTTTTAAATCATTTTTTATTAAAACGTTCCAGGGGGCGTGGGGCCCCAAGGCCAGTGGCTCACGGGAGCCCTAGCGGGCGAATGGGCGCGGGTCTCGGGCGCGGTTGCAGGCGCCCATCGAGGGCGAGGCCTTGGCCTCGACTGGGCACGCCCGCGTAGCAGGGGGGCCTCGGCCAGGGCCGGCGATGGAGCAGGGCGGTCGCCGGGAGCGAGGTGGTGAGCGCGAGGCCACGGCGCGGGGCGGCGGCGGCCGCAGCAGCAGGCAGCACGCTGCGGCACAGCAGTAGCTCGAGGAGCGAGCAGGGCACGGGTGCAGAGGAGGCGAGGGCGCGAGGCAACAACGAGAGAGGCACGGGGGCCGTGGAGCACGCCAGCGGGGCAGGTGCGTGGCGTGAGCCGGGCGCGTCCGGGACGCGTAGGGCGGCGTGCGCGAGGCAGGAGCGGGCGTTGGCATCGGGAGTGGCCAGCGGAAGGGGCCGGCGACGGGGCGATGCATGTGCGTGCTGGACGGCCAACGGGCGCGCAGCGTCAGGGTGACCGCGGGCGCGGAAGCCGGACGGCGGCCGCGGGCATGGACAGCGCGGTGGCCAGGGGGGTAGGGAGCAGAGGGGAGAAGAGAGGGGTTGCGGTCCTCACGGTCGAGTAGAGACCAGGGGGCGACGAGGCTCGAGGGAGGCCGTCGGGGAGGAGGACGGGGACGCGTGCGTCGATGGAGTCGAGGCGGAGGAGCTTCGGGTGGCGGCGAGAAGCGACGGCGGGGTCGTCCTCGGGCGCTGGGGGTCGGCGGCAGGCGACGGTTCCTCGGGCGCGGTCGCGCGGGCGAGGTGGGGCTCCGGCGCGGTAAGGTATCGGGCGTGGGGTGCTCGGCGACGAT
>NC_057799.1:555592543-555603318 GCF_018294505.1 Triticum aestivum | reverse complement strand
GGGAGTGGGGGCGGTCGTGCGGGGCGACGGGGATGGGCGTCGTGGGTTCGTTCCCCCGATCCAGATCTGGATCGGGGAGGGGGAGAGAACGGCGTGGGGGTTGTGTGGGAGCGAGTGGGTGTGGGTGGTAGCGGTTTAGGGTTCGGCCGGGGGTGGGGGAGTTAGTAGTGGGCAGCTGGGCCAGCCTGGTTGGCCCGGTGAACAGTTGGGCCGAAGCCCAGCAAGGGGGTGTTGTCCCCCTTTTGCTTTTATTTGTTTTGTCTTTACTTTTTTTTATTTGTAGTTTCTTTTATTTTTAGTTTTACAAAAATTACCACTAGTGCCTAAATTTGTATTTATCAACAAACTACTGTGAGATTAATCCTTAACCCATGATAAAATAGTTTTAGCATTTTATAAATTCAATAGGCATTTATTTAATTGTTTTCACTATTGTTTTAATTGTTTTAGAGCCTTTAGATACTTTATCAAAGCTTGGTTTCTCCACCATAATTACTTACGATTTATTTGACACAACCCGAACATTTTAGTTTTGGTATTTGAAAATTTTACTGTTTGCCCATATTTTAGATTTTAATTTGAATCGTTTTTGAACTAACTCGAGTTATCAACAGTAACCGAGGTGACGTGGCACCATTAGCAGAGGTTTACTGTAGCTTGATTATCCGGGCGTCACAATTCTCCTCCACTACAAGAAATCTCGTCCCGAGATTTAAGAGGGAAGTAAAGGGGGAAGGTTCGGGTTACGAAATTCTAGGGAGTGTTCTTGGTCTTGGTTGTTCTTCTCGAAGAGGTTGATCCATTACGTTGATGTCTTCATTCTGCTGTTTCAGGTCATCATGATGAAGCTGTCGTCCTTTCTTCGGGAACTCCATCGTACTTACGAAAGAATAAGGGGGTATTCTAGGAGAACGGACCTCTGCAAGGTTGACTATCTGGTCAATATCATCGGGGAAGGTGGCGGAAAGTAACTCTCGAACTAAATCTTAAGAAAAAGCCGAGAGCAAGTAAGAAAGTACCATGAGAAGTTTCAAACGGGTAGGCAATCGTTCGAAGCCTGAAACAAAGTGTGAAAGGGGTTCAAAGCAATCGGAATAAGTATTATGTCTGATGCCAGTATAGATCAGTAGGACGGTGGTCCGTGAATCACATACGAGGCCACGCGCGATGAATAAATTTGGGAACAGGGGGTATAGGAGAGTCTGGTTTTGGTCCTGTGGAACTGTGGGTTATGGGCCCACCTCTGTGGGTTAGGGGCCCACCATGTGGGTTAAAAATAGGAGCGGTGACATCTTGCACGGTAATGATAGCAAGGCATGTCAGAGAGTAGCATGTCAGTTATGTCGGCAACATCGTCGGTACCAAGGGCGAGGGATGAAGAGAACCATTTTCCTGCTCGTTGAACGAGGCGGACCAATAGGCAAAGTTCTCGTCCATCGGTGGTTACCGGAATATCATCGACAATAGTAACAGGGTCTTACTGACAGAATTGTACACCGAGGTGTTTACATAAGCAGGAGAATACTACTGCTTAGATCATATAGATCACCAGAAAGGTTAAACCAACCAATGGAAAGGAAAATATGATTATCAGATTAAACAGAACAATGGAAAGGAAAATGTGTTAAAACACATATTTCAAGGGTATATCCTTCCCAAGGACAAGCAGGGCATGATATCCGTGACAGGATATAATGTAGAAAACCATTTAGGTAAGGGGAGAGGAATTTCATGTCATTACCCAAACAACGGTGTTTGGATAATTGAGCAAGTAACATTTAGCATTGGGCTTCAAATGTTCTTATTGAAAATCGGAGTACCACAGACATGCTTCGAGATAACATTGACATGGTCATTAGGTAAAGATCAGGCTATGGATACACAAAGGATCCATCAGGAACAACTTATGGAATAAGTCTTACAATTTCCTCATGGAAGAATGGCTAACCTTGGTAAAGAGGATACTATATCAATAGGTCATCCGGCCATGTGTGCTAGGCATGACATCATCTTACCGGGTTATATAAAGACCAATGTTATAACTCTTGGAATTACGTTCCAACCATCATTTCTGACCAAGATTCAGATCAGATTGGTGTCAGGATACCTCAGACTCAGGATGCCTGAGAAGAAAGGTGCAACACAAATTGTTGAGGTGACATTGTATGAATATCGGGAATTAAACCATGGAAGCGAGTTCCGGAACAAGAGTTCATCATTAAATCAAGGAGAGGATGAGGGGGTGGCTGATGGAATCAACGACAATTCATCGAGATCAACAAAAGATGGATTTCCACAACTATGTGAACAAGGAGATAACATTTGTCAGATCAAATGGTATAATGATGTATGTTCGAGGAAAACATACACAATTAAACATTGGTTGAAAGGTGCACCCGAAATATGGGGTTAGGTAGCATGATCAATGTTAGAATGGTGGTTCAGCAACCGATAGGCTAAGAATGAATTATCGATCATTAACTTCAAAGCAATAGGGTTGCTAGAAGTGCAGAATCCAAACAACACCGTCCACTTGTGGGTACCCCGGTTGGAATCAACACGAGGACCAAGAAAGAATGGTGATGGTGAGAAGTATCATTATAGCAAGAATTCTTAAGAGGTGGAGCAATCCTCACAACATTGAGGACAAAAAAGATGTTAATGTTCCAAGGTAAAGAAGAACAATTGCTGGATAGCAAGGAACTTAAAGTTCATTCAAAACAAGACCAAGTCTGTGTTTGAAAGGAAGGCATGGATGTGGTCGATGATAACACAGATCATCGAGGGACAAGCATGGAATTTCTCAGCATGAATTCAATTGATATCTCGGAAGAAGTTAAAATGTTGACGATGATGACGACACACTTGTTGAGAGGTTTCTAGAAGATGTAATCGATCGACAATGACATCAAGTCAAAGGAATGGTGAAGCGAAAAGTTATTGGAACCAAGGGTACGACACAAACTTGAAATCAAGCTTGTTGTTCAAGGTGAAATGGTATGAGAGGAAGATCGACGTAAGCTTTGCTCACCATCGAAAATTGTGCTCCGGGAAGAAGGACCGGGTGGCACAGTTTAAAATTTAGCACGATAATGATATAGCCAATCAGGCTAGGAATGACGTGTTTGCGTACCAACTCATAAGTAAAGAAGATTACTAAAGTTGTTGAACCGTAGTGCGGACTCGGTTCAGTTATCGGTGTCTTTGAGTGTTTAATAACTGAGAGCCCGTAAAAAATTGGAATCAGTGAGAATGTAGTACTTGATGAAGAACTCATAAGAAGTTATGATGTTTTGTGTTTATCTCGAGATACCAGGGGGTAATACTCGACGATAGATTAAAGTAAAGGTTGGACAGGTGCAATGATCTGCAGAGGACAAGTGGTTTAACTTGTCTGAGAAAAAGCCAGGAAGGTTAAAAAAGCCGCCAGGAGATCCGCTCCCCGCAAGAAGGGGAGTAAGCCTAGCGCCTCAGACCTGCTTCAGCTGGATGACACCTCCGAGTCAGAGGTAGCCCTTGATTCTTGAGGCTCTTCTTTTTTTTGTCTGTTTTTAACCACCTTATTGACACTGATTATCAGCAGGATGATACCGGAGCGAGTAACCCGGTGATTGAAGAGGTAACTATACTTTCCTCCGACTCGGAGCCCTTGCCAAGGCTGAAAGTCCGAAGAGTAACCCGGAAAGTAAGATTTTCACATCCTTTAGCTTATCAAGATCCTCAATTTCTTTTGAAGCGACAGATTCATGAGAGCCGGAGGCAAACCTGGACCAACAAGGATGCAGACCTCTCCTCCGACTTACCTGAAGCATCAAGGAAGCGCCGGACCGAGGTTATCTCCAACTTATATACTTTTCATCCTTTGGCGGGCGTCACTCATCAACCGCTCAATTCTTCTGATTCAAACTATCAGGAAACTTCACCTTCCTCCGGGGACTCCATGCAATCTAACTTGCCGCCTTTCAAGACAGCACCCGGGTAATGATGATCAGCTTATGTTGTGCTTATCTTACTCATGTTTTTGCACTAACCTTTTGACTTTCAGTGCACAAGCAAAGCTCAGCAAGAGGGCAAAGAAAACTAACCCGGTCGAAGAGCCGGTCTTGACTGAACCCAACGCCTCTGCCTCTGAGTCGCCGTCTGCACCAGCTCCAGAAACCACCGCTCCAACTGAAGAACAAGCCATGGAGGGTTCTGATAACCCGGAGATTCCCAGCCCAGCTCAACCGGCCGATGACCCAGATGTGGTGATTACCCGGACCGAATTTGTTGAACCGGGAAGACCCACCGTGCTGGCTAAATGCTCTGCTAAGGAGGGACTACTGGAACGCCGCAGAGCTAGGCTGGACATTACTAACTATGCCAATCTGAGCATTGGAGATACTGTCGCTGGTTATATTGGTCAAGTGCACAACAGCCGGGACCTGGAAATTGACATGGTGAAGCAGATACAGCAAAAATCTGAGGTATAACACTCAAGGGCCGGCTTAAACAGCATAGTTCACCTGATTCTTTCCTTACTTTAACCAAGTAGTTGAGCAATTTGACACATTAGCCCCCAAGTGCCAAGTACCTTTGCCTGCAAAGTGCTTGGGACTTATTTTCATGAACCGGCACTGTAAATAAAGCTTCTCAGCCTACATTAGCCCCCAAGTGCCAAGTGTCTTTGCTTGCAAAGTGCTTGGGACTTTAGTGTTGCATGATAATCAATCAAATTGTAACCCGGAACTTGTACAGGCTGCCTGCAAGAAACTTGAATCGGAAATCTCTGATCTGAAGACCCGCCTGAAGACTCAGGAAAATGAGACCCAGAAGGCCAATGCCAAATTTGAGTTCAGTGTCTCTGCACAAGAAAAACTGAAGAAAAAATTTGAAACAGAAAGAAAAGCCTGGGCCGATGAGAAGACTGCCTTGCTCAGCCGGGCTGAACAAGCGGAGGCAGCTCTTACTGAAAGAACCGCCGAACTCTCCGGCTTAAAACGCCACGTATCGCAGATGGTCGCCGCAATCTTCGGTAAGTTACTCTGTAAGCTTCTAACAAGTTTACATTATTTACGTCTGATAAGTCCCACCATTGCCATCAGCTCACCTGACTTTGTACTACAGGTCCCAGGAGTTCCAACCTCAACCAGAACGTGTTGACCAGGCTGAAGGCAGTTTACACTTTGGTGGAGCAACTTTACACCGGGTCACAACGTGCTTTAGCCGTTGTGGCTCTGTCCAATGAAGTTCCCACTCACCTGGCAGATGTACTCAGGCGGCTTGCCGTACTTCCTCAGCGCTTCCAAGAGCTGAGACGGGCTTCTGCAAGAGCGGAGCTATAGCTGCTCTGAGCCGGGCCAAGGCGTTTCTACCGGAGCTAGACCCGGCCGACACGCTCTTGGATACCCCAGCCTGAAGGAAGACGGCACCCCCTTTGACCAGAAAGACTTCGCCGCCTGTGTGAAGAGCGTGCGCCCGGTGGCCACCTTGATTGGGAATGACACAAACCTTACCAAGTATCAGCCGGGCTATGACGCGGAGAATCAGAGGATCCCAACTCCACGCTATGAAGCAGTCAGCCTGATCCCTCCGACTCGTAAGCATACCTTCGCCCCAGAAGTTGACCCGGCCGGGTTAATTGATGATGAGGCTCAATTTGAAGCTTTGAGCGGCATTGACTGGAAATCATCAACCTTCCAGGTCATGGAAACAGCCAGAGGAGCGGAGAGGGATGAGCCGGGAGCTTCAACCCAACAAGCACCTTGATTTCTTAGGCGGCTCATGGTTACGCCTTAAAAACAATGCCTCACCTTTTGGACTCGGGGAGTCCTGTAATAGAGTAGGACAAACACTTAATTTTGTCGTGCCATCGTGCACGTGTGGAGTGCTTAACTCCGTTGAAGCTGCTCTTTTATATTCCTCCGGGTTATGTTTGATCATTTACTTTCCTTAAGTTTAAAGAACTGTCTTTCATTGTCCTGCATAGAAAACAAATCACAAGTCTATAGGCGGCTTTCCGCACTGAGAGTCATATATTTCACATATAACCCGGAATATGAACCAAAGTCATAAAATACCGGCTCTCAATTATATCCTCGAGGTAACCATAATAGCATACCTGCAAGCCTTCAAGTACACTTCCGGCTTATGTACCCCAAATAATGAGGTTGAGAACTCAACTCCGGTTCACCAGCATCGATAATGCTTATTGTGTGCTATCAACATTGTTAATCAAAGTTAAGCCGGCGGAGTAAGAACCGCCCTTGCACACTGTTGATATGATCAAAAGAACTTGTTGCAAACCAAAAGATCAAAACTTAGGGGCTTCTGGTTCAAATACGACCAGAGAACCGTCCCAAAGGGGTTAAGCTAAAATTCGAATGCGATCATATAGCACCCAGTGGCTTTGGCGTTGCCTATCAAGAGGGTACCGACAGCTATGTTCTCTTAGGTTCGAATACGACCCATGTTTGAACAGGAAGCCCCCAAATGACCTTAAGAGTTCTTTAACGACGCTGATTCAAATACGATCCACGTCGGTTCCCAAAGGGGGTTGAGCTATGATTCAAATATGACCAAGAAAAACTCCCCAATGAGCTCGGCAATTTGCCAATCAAGTGGGTATCGACAGCTATGTTCTCTTTGGTTCGAATACGACCTATGTTTGAACGGGAAGCCCCCAAGTGATCATATTGTTAACGGCTAGATTCGAATACGATCATAAGCCGGATCCACCTCCAAGTGACCATGTAATGTTGTAATGGAAATAACACATTTACCTTTGGAGGAGAAAAGGACAGAGGTCCTGCTTTATTATTTATCATAATATATACATGGCTATAGAAATATGCACATTATGAGAGCCGGTGGCTCATGTCGCTAGGGAGGACCACCTCCGCTCCATAAACCATGAAGAAAGGCGTGTAACCCGTAGACCTGTTAGGAGTAGTATTGATGCTCCATAACACGGAGGGTAACTCCTCCACCCAACAACCCGGCGTCCGTTGCAAAGAGACCAGAAGCCGGGGCTTGATGCCCTTCAAGATTTCCTGATTGGCTCTCTCAGCTTGACCATTGGACTGAGGGTGAGCCACTGATGAAACATCAAGCCGAATATGCTCTCGTTGAAAAAACTCCTCCATGGCGCCTTTAGACAGATTGGTACCATTGTCAGTTATAATGTTGTGTGGAAAACCAAAGCGAGATATCACCCTTTTCATGAACTGAACCACTGTGGCTGCGTCACACTTACTAACTGGCTCTGCTTCAACCCACTTTGTGAACTTGTCAACCGCCACCAAGAGGTGGGTCTTCTTATCCTTGGATCTTTTAAAAGGTCCAACCATATCAAGCCCCCAGACCACAAATGGCCAAGTGATTGGAATCATCCTCAATTCTTGAGCTGGCACATGAGCCCGTCGCGAGAACCTCTGACAGCCGTCGCATTTACTGACCAAGTCCTCTGCATCAGCATGAGCCGTCAGCCAATAAAAACCATGACGAAAAGCCTTGGCCACAAGGGATTTTGAGCCGGCATGATGGCTACAATCCCCCTCGTGAATCTCACGTAAAATTGCTTGACCTTCCTCAGGGGAAGCACAACGCTGGAAAGTTCCAGTGATACTGCGATGATGCAGCTCGCCATTGATAATTATCATTGACTTAGACCGCCGGGTTATTTGCCTGGCCAAAGTTTCATCCTCAGGCAATTCTCCCCGGGTCATGTAAGCCAAGTATGGTACTGTCCAGTCTGGGATAATGTGGAGAGCCGCCACCAACTGTGCCTCCGGGTCAGGAACAGCCAAGTCTTCCTCTGTAGGCAACTTAATAGAAGGGTTATGCAAAATGTCCAAGAAAGTATTAGGCGGCACCGGCTTTCGCTGAGAGCCCAACCGGCTTAATGCATCAGCCGCCTCGTTCTTCCTGCGATCGATGTGCTCTACTTGGTAACCCTGAAAATGTCCAGCAATGGCATCAACTTCGCGGCGATAAGCCGCCATGAGAGGGTCCTTGGAATCCCACTTGCCTGACACTTGTTGGGCCACTAAATCTGAGTCGCCAAAGCACCTTACCCGGCTCAAGCTCATCTCCTTAGCCATCCGAAGACCATGGAGCAAGGCCTCGTACTCAGCTGCATTGTTAGTACAGGGAAACATCAACCGTAGCACATAGCAAAACTTGTCACCTCGAGGGGAAGTTAATACAACTCCAGCCCCCGAGCCCTCCAATTGCCTAGACCCGTCGAAGTGAATAGTCCAGTATGTATTGTCCGGTTTCTCTTCAGGCACCTGCAGCTCTGTCCAATCGTTGATGAAATCCACCAATGCTTGAGACTTGATAGCAGTGCGTGGCACGTACTTTAGACCATGAGGCCCAAGTTCTATAGCCCACTTAGCAACTCTTCCTATGGCTTCTCTATTTTTGGATGATATCTCCTAGGGGAGCAGAACTAACCACAGTGATAGGGTGACCCTGGAAATAATGCTTAAGCTTCCGGCTTGCCATGAATACCCCATAAACAAGCTTCTACCAATGTGGATACCGTTGTTTGGACTCAATGAGTACTTCGCTGACGTAATAAACCGGCCGCTAAACCGGATACTCCTTACCCGTTTCCTTACGCTCCACCACCACAGCCACACTGACGGCTCGTGTGTTAGCGGCTACATACAGCAATAAGGGCTCCTTGTCAACAGGAGCAACAAGGACTGGGGGCTCAGCCAGCTGTCTCTTCAAATCCTCAAAAGCAGCATCAGCAGCATCATTCCAAATAAAGTCGTCTGTTTTCTTCATCATCTGGTACAGAGGCATGGCCTTTCCACCCAAGCGGCTTATAAACCGGCTCAAAGCAGCGATGCGACCCGCCAGACACTGGACGTCGTTTATGCACGCCGGCTTAGCCAGAGAGGTGATTGCCTTGATCTTTTCCGGGTTAGCTTCAATGCCTCTGTGAGAAACCAGAAAACCCAAGAGCTTGCCTGCAGGAAGACCAAAAACACACTTGGCCGGGTTAAGCATCATCTCGTAGACCCGGAGATTATCAAAGGTTTCTTTCAGATCATCTATCAAGGTCTCCTTCTCCCTAGATTTAACCACGATATCATCCACATAGGCATGAACATTGCGCCCAATCTGGTTATGAAGGCAATTCTGCACGCAACGCTGGTAAGTCGCCTGTGCACTCTTGAGCCCAAAGGGCATAGACA
Source organism: Triticum aestivum (assembly GCF_018294505.1). Taxonomy (NCBI): domain Eukaryota; kingdom Viridiplantae; phylum Streptophyta; class Magnoliopsida; order Poales; family Poaceae; genus Triticum; species Triticum aestivum. The sequence continues at coordinate 555,594,130 of NC_057799.1, read as the reverse complement.
CATAACAGAAGGCTCCAAAGGGAGTAATGAACGCCGTCTTCTCCTGGTCCTTAACTGCCATTTTAATCTGATGGTATCCAGAATAAGCATCCAAAAAACTTAAGCGCTCACAACCCGCCGTAGCATCAATAATTTGATCAATACGGGGGAGAGCAAAAGGATCAGCCGGACAAGCTTTGTTTAAATCCGTGTAGTCCACACACATCCGCCAGGTGCCGTTCTTCTTGAGCACAAGCACCGGGTTAGCTAACCATTCTGGATGAAAAACTTCAACAATAAACCCGGCCGCCAAGAGCCGGGCTACCTCCTCACCAATGGCTTTCCACCTCTCCTCATTAAACCACCGGAGGAATTACCTGACCGGCTTAAATTTCGGATCAATATTGAGAGTGTGCTCAGCGAGTTCTCTAGGTACACCCGGCATGTCAGAAGGCTTCCATGCAAAAATGTCCCTGTTCTCACGGATGAACTCGATGAGCGCGCCTTCCTATTTCGGATCCAGATTGGCACTGATGCTGAACTGCTGAGATGAGTCACCTGGAACAAAGTCAACAAGTTTAGTCTCATCAGCGGACTTAAATTTCATTACCGGCTCATGCTCCGTGGTTGGCTTTTTCAAAGACGTCATATCTGTCGGGTCAACATTGTCTTTGTAAAACTTCAACTTCTCTGTTGCACAAACAGATTCAGCGTAAGCCGCGTCACCTTCCTCACACTCCAAGGCTATCCTTCGGCTGCCATGAACCGTAATGGTCCCATTGTGACCCGGCATCTTGAGCTGCAAATACATGTAACACGGCCGTGCCATGAACTTGGCGTAAGCCGGCCGCCCAAATAAAGCATGATACGGACTTCTTATCTTAACCACCTCAAAGGTTAGTTTTTCCGCCCTGTAGGTGTGCTCATCTCCAAAGGCCACTTCCAGCTCGATCTTACCGACCGGATATGCCGACTTGCCAGGCACCACGCCATGGAAAATAGTATTGGACTGGCTGAGGTTTTTATCAGTTAAACCCATACGACGGAAGGTCTCATAATAGAGGATGTTGATGCTGCTGCCTCCGTCCATGAGCACTTTAGTGAATTTATACCCCCCAACCTGAGGAGCCACCACCAAGGCGAGGTGACCTGGATTATCAAACCGGGGAGGATGATCTTCCCTACTCCACACAATTGGCTACTCAGACCATCTTAAATAGCGTGGAACCGCCGACTCAACTGCATTCACAGCCCTTTTATGGTGCTTCTGCTCTCGCTTACACAGACTGGTAGTAAACACGTGATACTGCCCGCCATTGAGCTTCTTTGGATTAGTCTGGTATCCCCCCACTACTACTGCTGATGACCCTGGCCGGACTGCTGATTAAAGCCCCCTTGAACATTCTGAGAATTGGAATTTGAACCGCCGCCCGGGCCATGAAAGCCGCCAGCGCCCACCGCCCGGGCCACTGTTGCCATTGAAAGCATTGGAATTTTTAAAGGCCTTCATGATTGCGCAGTCCTTCCATAGATGAGTGGCCGGCTTTTCCCTAGAGCCATGCCTTGGACAAGGCTCATTCAACAACTGCTCAAGCATCGGGCCTGACC